>NC_054084.1:38701498-38915096 GCF_017562075.2 Anopheles merus
TACTGTGGATGGTGGTAGTAAGGAGTGCAGTGGAAAAGGGGTTTTGGTCGAGGGTATTTCATTTAACCGTGCCAGAACGGTATTACTGATGATGATTGGAAGGTGAAAATGTGCGGGAAGAGCGATCGGAATGTATTAAGTTTATTCAAATCAACAATTACGCAGTGGAATGCGGGATAGGTTACGGGTACGAGCCCAACCAAAGCCCAACGCTGATTATGCAATGTTTGCCATTCAATCAGATAATCATCGAACGATCCGGAGACTATCAATTTCGTTTGGAGCGTAATTATAAACCATCCTATGACCGTAGGTTTGCTTTTTGATTGGTGACAATGATCCAATCTGTAACCAAAGCTGTGCTAACAAGGATAGGAGGATGCGTCGTATTAACGAATGCCAGTTTTGCAAAACGTGATGCATCAAAAATTTCATGACGAATTATGTGAGCTAACCATAAACAAATTCCGCTTACTTTTTCAAACATAAAATGATTACAGACACTCAGAAAGTGTGGCTTTGAGTAAAGTAACTTTCTGTGCAAAACAGTATACCAGTATGCAACAGTGTACTTTAATAAAATTAGCCCTGAGAGGCTTTCTATTCAAGTTTATCTATTATCTAATATAAATTATTTCTTATTTTTTCTCCCTTTTTTCTCTCTCTTTCTTTTGCTCTCTTTCTCTCTTTCTCTCTCTCTATCTCTCTTTCTTTCTCTTTCTCTGTCTTTCTTTCTCTTTCTCTCTCTTTTTTTCTTTCTCTCTTGTTTTTTTCTCTCTCTTTCTTCCTCGTTCTTGCTTTCTGTCTCCCTGTCTCTTTTTTTCTCTCTCACTGTTGTTGTTAATTTTATGACCGAAATACAGCTCTTAAATGAATAAAAAAAGAAAAATATTAAATCAATAAAATAAAGCTTTCCCTGAAATAAAGAACCTGAAAATAAAGCTTTCTCTATCCTCTTAGTTTCGCAAGTTAAGCAAAAGCTTTTACAATATCCACGGTTACATTGTTTGTATTTTCTTGATTCAATGCAAGCCTTTATTAAATGTTTTGAGTTAAAAGTGCACCGCACCAAAAATATTTCAACAGTGAAGTGAGCCATACCTTACACATAGTTTTAGTCAAATTGTTTAGAACTATAGAAGATATAATTGAATTATACTATGATGGAGGTGAAGTACCATGCGTCTCCATATAAAGTAAAAATGTTTGTTAAGCAGTGTTGTATAATAAATTTTAAAGATCCCTGATCCTGATTTTTAGATACACGTAACAGTTACAAAAAACCCGAACTATATTTGTTTTTGATAAAATTGATAGAATAGATCTTTCGCATCAGATTGGTCAAGAAATGTTCGATTCGACGCAGCTGGGGGATGTTTGATCGTTTCGCTAACATGGGTGTAACATAAAAATTCTGCCACTACATCGCCTCAAAAAATCGTTTGAAGGCGGCATTGCCTCCCTCTGCAAAACAATTAAAATTGATTTCTCCTGTCTGATATGTACGTTCATGTACATGGTCACCGGACATTCATAAACGGGCCGTCTTTAGATGAACTTATTGGAATCTTATATTGCCAAGATATAATAAATGCCAAATCGGACTTATTCGACATTCACAAACTGTCACAAGTTTTAAATTTTTGACTTGAGGAGGTGTCATTGTTCGATCACCTACGGTTCTGAGCAAAGTTGCTACTTTATTTTTGTCATTCAGAATTACTATTATTGGAAATACAACTATCATTTCGTCAAAGCGGGTAAAACGTATTTTTTTACTTTTAACACCTGTATCGACTCTCTTTTGTTGACCACTCAGCTTTGAATACGACAGTGATGCAGTGATTCTGTTTAAAACGAATGAGAGAAGAAAGGAAAAACGAGAAGGACATTTGCTATGTCACTTCTTCTTCTTCTTCTTTTGGCTCAACAACCGTTGTCGGTCAAGGCCTGCCTGTACCACTTGTGGGGTTGGCTTTCAGTGACTTGATTACCCTCCCCCCCTCACCATAGCAGGATAGTCAGTACTACGTATGGCGGTACGGTCTAGTTGGGACTTGAACCAATGACGGGCATTTTGTGAATTCGTACGAGTTGACGACTGCAATGAGACCGGCTATGCCACTTATCGCAGTATAAAAAGAGGAAAAACAGTCACCAGAGAAATTGTCGCTCTCATTGCTCTCTTCCCTTGTGCTATGTGCTCATTTGAAAAATGTGACATCGGCCCAGCGGTCAAAGTGTTTAGAGTGGCTTGACCTATTGAGAAAATTGGTGTTTAGAAAAGGCGAAAGGTCCAAAATAGAGGAGAGTTGTTTTTTTTTTAAAGATTTTTGTTTTAGTAGCACATCTTCCAAACAATACAGTTCACTAGCGGAGACCGTACCATACCACATTGCACACAATTATATTGTGAAGGAGGTGAAGTACCATGCGTCTCCATTGCATTGGTTTTGGCAAGGCTCATCGGCTCATTCTTATTGAATTTGTCTATCATATCGAACTCTAAAAAACTATAATTCAGTTTATTGGTTAGCTTTAAATTTGATGCTGACATGAAACTCATTATGATCCTCGAACATTTTCACAAATTTTAAACTGTTTTGAACATGCGTTTATTAAAATAAAATAATAGTAATGTATTGTGTTTTGGATCTTATCCTTTCCGTAGAATAAGCTACGCACCGATTACAAACAGTCACAATGAACAGTTTTTGAAGGATTTTTAAACATTTTTAATGCAAAAGCAGTTGGATAGGTCCAATCAAATAATTTCATTTATTGGTAGTGACAATTGCATTTGCGACTGCAATCAAATTGACTCTTTAAAATGTTTGTGGAAAAAACTCAGGAACAAAGCTTTTCCAATTTTGTAGCTTGCAAGTCTTTACAAACAACTGCACTTTCCTTAAAAACTCAAGCTTTACTAAGTTAAATGCAGTTTAAAAAATGATGATTTACCATGCTAAAGCTAGCTTAAGAGATTAATTTGGTATACCAGATCCGATTTATGTTTTTACCTTTAAAAAAAAGGTCCAGTTTGACCAGTTGGTTTGATTTGACTTTGACCAGTTGGTTTGATTCATAGCTGACCAAAGTGACCAGTTGGTTTGATTCATATCTACACAACAAAGTGAAACGGAAATAAATAAATCCTAAAGGTAATAGTTTGCATTACTACTTATTCTCAAAGATTTGTTAAAACACAAAAATATTACCATGGGCTCCGTGGGGTATGATTGCAATTGACGCTTCTCTAATCAGCACGTACTTACAAACACAATTTGATTCACGCATACTCAGTGTTTGCTACCTTGGGAGAAGTTCGAATGCATCTATACTAGTGATGAGAATAGTTCCGAAAATCGAGGAACGGAACGAACCTGCCAATCTAGAGAGAAAGAACGGAACGCAACTCTTTTTTCAGTTGCTCAGTTTATATATGGTTAACTTCAAGGTATTCTTTGAATAATTTGTACTATATTTTTTGTGCAGTAATCACACAGTTTCAATTAAAACAAAGCTTAATAATAGTTTACTGAATGTGTAAAACTATTCTTCTACTAAAACATACCCGCTTAACTTAAGTAGCCTGCTATACAGTTCCTTTTCCATTAAAAGCTTAAGGAATTTTGTTTGTTTTTACTAAAATTAATCATTATTCCCTTTTTATATTTCTAAATAAAGAAGTAAATCAGAAATTTGTTGCAACGCGTATGATATTTTGATGCAAAATCATAAAGCTTACAAGTTTAATCGGCTTCTTAAATTTCGTCTGGATTAAACTACACTGATTCAGTTAATATTTCTTAATAGAAGCAGATAGCATCAAATAACATTCTTCTTCTTCTTCTTAGGCACAACAACCGATGTCGGTCAAGGCCTGCCTGTACCCACTTGTGGGCTTTTGCTTTCAGTGACTAATTGATTCCCCCCCATAGCAGGATAGTCAGTCCTACGTATGGCGGCGCGGTCTATTTGGGGATTGAACCCATGACGGGCATGTTGTTAACTTGTACGAGTTGACGACTGTACTACGAGACCGGCTCCAACATTGGTTTATTTAAAATACATAGACTGTTAAGTTGTTTCTGTTTCTGTTTCACGGGGCGATAAACGGCGTTAAAGAAATTATTGCGGTAGGATAAACATGTCATGCACCCTCAATATTTAGTTGCACAAAGAAGATCTAAAGTAAAAATTCAAACGAGTTCATTGGAGATGCATGCGCAATGAAGCAGCTTAGCACCAGACACATAGCAAGTCATTGACTACCACAATCCAGTCAAAATAACGCACCTATACTGATAACATCCATATGGCAGAAGAGAAACATTTCATTCATTGCGCTTACCGCTAGTGCAGGATTGTCTCTTTAAATTTTGGCGATTAGCTTCCCACCAATCACAAATCTCTGTCCTTTTTTGGCTTCATGGCTCAGGTGTTGTACCGTTATCTCTTTGACTGAGAGAGTATGGCTTGCGCTGTTATCACTCACATAGACAGAATGTGTGTGTGTGTGTCCATACTAGAAAGAAGCAAAAGAGAAGAGAACGCCGTTCTTTACCGGAACGAAAAGAACGCTGAGAGAAACAGGTTCAGATTTTACCTGCTTCCTTTGTACGTAGCAAATCGGCCCATCGTATGAAAGAGAGCAGATGATCGTGCGTTCCAGACTGGATCGAAAAGAACGCTGAGAGACAGGTTTAAATTGAACCGGCAAACCGGCTCATCAATACAAAGAGAGTAGAATGTCGTGCGTTCTAGGCCGGATCGCAATAAGCACTGAGAGCAACCGGCCCAGCACAGATCGACGAGAACGCTGAGAGCAGCCGGTTCAGATCGGATCGATAAGATCGTTGATAACAGTCGGTTCAGGTCGGATCGCAAAGAACGGTAGGAGCAACAGGTTCAGTTTGAACCTGCTTGGGTAAAAAATAAGGATCGCGGTCCGGATGCTCGCATGCTGGAACGGATCGCACCTGGCAGGTTCGGAACGCAACGCGCATCACTAATCTATACAATCCACAACAATGCAATTTGTGATACAACTTATGTTTTCTAATTCTTTTTTAATCTCATGCTTAAAGTGGGCTTTTCAAGCTACACTTATGAAACTATCAAAGAAAGGAAAGAAGGGAAATGACGTAGATAGAGGGAGCAACAGAGACGCAGAGAGAGTGAGAGAAAGAGATAGAGATAGATAGATAGAGAGAGAGAGAGAGAGAGAGAGATAGAAAGATAGGAAAGGAAAAAAGGGATTGTGGTGTGAATGTGGTATATTTTAAGTTTTCTCCTGCTCGGGCCACACTCATTTAAGCAGCAATTCTCATGAATTGTTTGTTGGTTTTATTGTCTGCATACGGTTGTGTCTGCATGTATTAACTGATATTAGAACGAGTGCATTTTCTTATTGCTGAACTGCCACAAACTAGACTGAAAAGCTCTCCGGGAAGTTAATTCCATATCTGTTCTTTGTCATTTTGGTTTTCCTTGGCATTTGCTTTTTTCACCTTCTGGGAGGTTGGTGTATGAATGGCAAAGTAAAGGGATTTAGCTGAAATATTGAAACATTGTCTTGGAAAAAGTGATGGCTTGCTCGGGCCCTCGTGATTCCGAAGATAAAGCACCTTTTGCCTTGGGGATTGCATTCAAAGTTTTTATATTCTCTGTCACTTTTAATGCTAAGGAATCCGGTGCATGACAGTGACAGCGATCGTTGATCACAAAACCAGATATAAATATGAACTGCAAATCTGTGCCCGCGAGCGTCGTACTAGTTTCACATTACGATTATTTCTCAACCGGGTAGGAATAATTCCCAAATGACAGTCCCTTCGCTTTGGGAAGGTATTGTTTCTTGCGCCTATTGTGCTGAAAGATGTAGCACAACGCGCACCGTGAGGATAGCAATTGTTCAATGGTATGGTTGTGTGCCTAAAATAACAAAAATATGCAGCGAAACAATACAAACTCCAGTCTTTGCTTTTGGATAGTGGCGCACGGTGATGGTGTGCGGAGACGCATAATGTACCTTCACAACCAGTTTCTTCCACAGGCAAAGTGATGCTTCAATAGTACCACATCTCATGCACAGGTTTGCGAAGGGCTCTATCATGTTGCTGCTTTTGCTACTTCTACTACTTTTTCCAGTGAAAAGGAGCAGAACCACTGTCCGGGAACGGAATCAGCAAAGCAATGTGAACTGCATTCCATTTATCTATGCTGGGGGCAGTTTTGTGCTGCATACAGTGTTCGTAAAAATATTAAAATATATGTACGTTATGCTCATCACGTTGCTGTGTCAAAGGACGAGTCACCTGGTTCCATTTACTATCCAGAAGGTACATAACAGCTTCCAGAGCAATAAGAAAGACGTCGTGTTATCCTTACCTTGAAATGTACACTCGTCATACTCGTCACACATCACCCCGGAGGTAAAACAACAGGTTGAGTATGATGAAGTTATTGCGCTTCCGTTTGTCCTCAACAATTTCGCAGTTCTATCATGCCGTACGGGTAAGTCAGAACAGTGTGAGGACAGTTTAGCATGCCGCTCGTGAATCATTCCCAAACATGAAAGTGGTGTACAGCATCACAATACTAACACATTCTCACAAACATTTTTGCCGATAAGATATAACCTATTTGTAACGGACACGTTATCCAGCGGACGCTCAGAAGATTGAATAGTCAGTTACTGAAAATCAACCCATAAACCCGAGAGACCAATGGGTGGGAAAAAAAGCACATCACTTTGCAGGGGGATATGTTCTTAAATTTCCAGTGCCACCGGTTCCCATGTGGCCATGAAACTCATATGTGGTTCTGATTTCTGGTACCCGTTTTCCCGATCAAAATGGAGCTGATCATCTTCCCGTTGAAACCTATAAACCGTTTTCCTGGAGTGCGTTATTCGTCTTGGGGCTTGAGTTTGCAAGTGGATTGAAGCTTTCACCCAGTAACCATCATGTACCGTGTGCTCTCACGAACAGGACTAGCTCTACTTACGAGCTGCTTAGAATGCAGCCGACATTCCAATCATGCCTCCCCTTTCTTGTTTGCAATCGGATGGGGTTAACTCATCCGTTCTATTTACCTGGAGCCTGAGGGAAGATGGTTCGGGAATCTCCCTCTATCCGTCATCAACAGCTAAGAGCTTTTCGTCAGTGGCTGGGTGTAGCAAACCCGCAGGCTTACGGAGGCGTGAGTGGCAGAAAACACTTCAAGTTTTACGGCTGGTGCGACTCACAATGCACAGTGTCACGATCCCGTTTGCTCGTCAATGGAGTCTCGTGTATTTTGCTGTCCGCGCTGTTGTGCCGGAGCCGGAGGAGCTGTGGCATGCCCGGAATGTCAGCTGATGCCATCTATATGGTAAAATATACAAATCGAACATGTGCTGTCTGGTCAGTCAGGTTTTTGCAATTGACTAAACATTACAGCCCGAGGTGAAACAATTCCTGTACAGGAAAGACTGTTATGGGAGGATTGGAACGCTGGTGCTGCTTCTGCTTCTAAACGAGAGCAAGCATAGCTGGGTAGGAACTATCGCAATCCATTCTTTTCTTTCGAGCAGCATTCGGGAGATAGGTAGTAAACATGATAAATATTAGACCATAGGCGTTCCGGCACAATTGCAAACACAAACAAAGTGGCATCAGTCACGCACAGAAACATCTGCAGCAACAGAGAGTTATGCCACATTCGGCTTGGGTTGAAAAGTGTTCTGGTTAGATAGTGCTCAAGTGGCTGAAAATCAAATTTCCAATAGACTGTTTTTTTCTATTTGAGAAAAACAAGTTGAAACACAAAATAAACCCTTAGCGAAGAGCAGTAAAAAGCAACATGCTCTAATATTTCCATTCTGATCCAAAATCGTACCAATTTTTGGGGTTTTTTTAGATTGCAACTGTGCAACAATGATCGTGTTTGGTGTAAAAAGCTGAGGTTACATCGCTCCAATAAGGCAGTTTGTTACTATTTCTAGCATTGGTTCCTATCTGGGTCTTTTTAATCCTTCTAGCGAGAAGCTAACTTGATCAAATGATATTTAGTAAATTTACTCTGCGAACGATACCCAGATGGTGGTTCGGTTGGTGTACAAGCTTGGAATATAATTCAAGGCTCCACCATAATGTGCTGTGTGCTGCGTGGCGATGAAACCGTTTGACACCCGTAGCGTTAGAGCACCCCTGACCATGAAAAAGTCACACAAGGCGAAAATGTGGAAAGCAAAAAAACACAACGAACCGGAGTAGAATGTTGTAGGGAAAAAAGCAATCCAACCAGCGAGGAGAAGAGACAAGCTGCGAAACCTACATATGTATTTGTTAAGCTTAAATTTCAAATATTAAATAAGAATAAGTATTATACAATTAAAATCTCTTTTTTATCGCTTCTGCTTCTAAATGATGATCTTAAGAGTGTTTTGTGTATTCGTCAAGCTAACAGAGCGCCTGATTGAGCAAAAGTTTACACCCATCGTGTCAAAAAAGACGTTCAAATTTGGTTATAAAAAACATGCTATGAGATCACTTGGACTACATACACTTTGATAATAGATTCCACTACTTGGTATCTATAATGCACCTTGGAATAAACGAAAACACTATCTTGTTTTGGAATGGATTGTCCCGGTGCTAGTTGGCACAAGACCGCCGGCAAATATGAGAATTGCCAATAAATTCAATATAATGAGCAAATATGTCAGTTGTAGTGATGAAACCCATTGCTGCATCAATCTCTGAAGGGACTGGGAGGAAAGGCAAACAAAAAAGAATACATGTATCTGTGTAACTGTTTTAGCATAAGCTTAAGGTTAGTTTCAGAAAAACAGTTAGAGTTTTCCTGAATTGTGAATGCAGCATGAAGGCGAGAGTGCTATAGCATGTACTGATATCGTACCATATAAAATGGCATAAAAAAGTGTATTAGTTTTTGCAACGATTTAGAAGATACCGCTGACTTAACGGAGTACTTTCCAAATTTTTTAGGTTCGCGGACCCCTTGGCTACATTTGCCGTTGCACACATCAATTCAGGGTATGCATTTTGTAGACTTAGTTCAACATTTTTGATCAAAAATATGTTTGTATCTTATTCTAGATATGCCTGTTTTATACTTAATCTTCATTGTGGGGAAAAAATGCACGATGTGTATAGAAATTAGCATTTCTTCTTCAAAATCAATTTCTTTCGCGGACCACATCTGGTAACACCACGGACCACAAGTGTTCCGCGGACCACAGGTTGGAGACCACTGATCTAATGAATGGCAGTAGTATATTATATATACATTCGCTAACGCAATTATGTATTGCTCGAACGAGTGCAAATGACTTTAGTGCAAGTGACGTGTGCTTGTTGGTAGGTATTCGCCTAAAAGACCTAGCTTTCCGCTCATTTTAATCATTAAGTGAAAAGTTTGGGGAATTTCTGTTGATATATTTATTGTTTGTGTCGGTCATCCGTACGCCTTGGTTGGAGTTATAATTATTTACATTTTCACTCCAGCGTGCGCTTTGCCAACAGTAAACTTTTTCCATATCGTTCCCAATTTCCGATGCGGGATTCATCCAAGAGTTTCACTGGAACCATTCATTTGGGCCCTTAAGCAGGGCGTTTTATTTTTTCACCGGACTGGTTCCATAGTCGGTACTTTCCAGGTTTTTACTTGGAAAAAATTGCATCGTGCTTCTTTACTGCTTTGGTCTGGCCTGAAAATTGGCGCTATGTCTGGTTGGTCATCTAAAAATGCAACAAAAGGGACGTGGGAAAATCATCGTGGGTTAGTTCATTCGCGTTCGAGCTCAAAGTAAATTTATGTTTGAAAGAATTGTTGCACGAACATTTTGGTTCCTTTCGGTGTAAGGAAATGAGTCAAGTCTACATTTCTAATTGTCCGTGTGTGTTTTGCTGTGCAGGTTTTGAACACAATTCTAATTATCGTCCTAGTTTGAGTTTGTGGTTGATCATAACTTGAATGAGTATTTTACTAGTTGTGTGTTTCAAGAGATTTGCAACATTAACTCTCATATTTTGTTTAACGTTTTCAGCACCAGGTCGGAACTAAATGGGTTGGCATGTTCGTTTGGAACAAATCTTGAGCTTTCCAAAAGAAGAGCATGTTTATGAAGATTTATGTTATTCAGGTAGGTGAAGAATATTGAATATTGAATATTTATTTTGCAGCTTGTTGAGCACTAACTGTTGATCATATAATACTACTTTGTTAACACAGTTTGGTTAAATGCGCGATGACGTTAAACCACTTTCAATAAGTTGCCATACTGTGATGATGCTTTGCTTCAGGATGATGTAAATGCAGCAATCCTTAACGGCCGTATCATCGGATTGCATAAATCAAATATACCACTAATGGTTTTGCAAAGCGTATTTAAACCAACACAACCCCGTTTCGTAATATACCGTCATAGGGTGGGTGTCGAGTGCCGACACTCGGTGAATATAGTTGCAGTTAAAGCGACGAACAGACCTGTTCCGAGCTGTCCCTTACTCGAAACGACGGTCACAATAATAAGAAACCTGGTCAGACCAAAACTATCTTTACAGTCGCACTGCATATAGCCTCTGGTAGTGTTCGGGTGTCCGGGTTTTTGGGAAAATATTGAAGCAAAACGATAGTGTCGGTTTGATAAACGTCGGAACAAAGGGTTTTTGTTGCTGCCTCCTCCCGTTGCCGCCGTCACAGCTTGAAGACTCTCCGGTGCTTTTCTTACTAAGGGAACGGCTCCAGTCAAAGGAAGAATTGTGTCGCCAATGCCATTTTACTGCCATTCTGTTCCACCTATTTTTCCTTAACCAAGACTCTTGGGCCTGTGTGAGGCCCATCCATAGTGGAGATGTGAATGATGAAAAGGGTAGGATGTTCAACCCACCGTGTCCCAGGGTGTTTCTAGGTTTCTAGGCATCATGCAGAGCAAAAAGAATAACAATTTTGATAACCTATTTTGCTAGGGTTGGATTTTATCATGGTGAAGGAAGTGATTGTACGGTGACGTATTTGTCCGGTTTTAGCTTGTGTATAGAGGTTGCATTCGGTGAAAGTTCAGTCCAAAAATCCTACTAGTTATATTGCTTATGGCAGTTTGTTCAAGCAATAGTGAGAGTGAGTGTGAATGAGATATACAGTGAATTCGTATGCAGGGTAAACTATAACACAGTGAAAGGTGTATTTGAACGAAAAGTCTCTAGAAATATAATTCCTCTTAGAAACAGCAACAATTATGTTCTTGGGAAGTTAATTGAGGATTTCAAATCAATTACAAAAACATGACAAAAACTGTATCCTTCTTCAAACGTCCAAACTAAACATTGCATAGCGCACATGAGAGCATTTGGAGTGGATCATGGAACTGCGCTTGGCGGTAGTATTAGAAAGTATGGATGTTAAAATACGCTTGGTACGGTAGATGAGAAACGCTTTCAGTTGCTTTGCCGTTTGCACGCTCACTGAATGGACGCAGCGAAAATTTTCCCGTTGTCGAAGAAACCAAATAACTCTCCAAATAACTTTCTCAAATTCATTAGAAAATTTATTTACCAGCACTGTAAATTGATGTTTGCAATGTTCAGGATTAATTGAAACAAGTTTCGGGCTGGTTTTCCGTAGCTGGATTTAGATTGTGTTTTCTCTGCAAATCTGCATTCCTGCAACAATGTGGGCGTTGAGGCCAGTTTTATTAAATTGTTTTTCGAACAGATGTTGTTTAGTTAACTCTGGCATTTGGTATTGGGGCCCTTTCCGTTGTAAGTTCGTGGGCTGAAATTTCAGCCTGTCAGCTGTTTTCATTGTATAGCAGTTTTCGAGCTGCTATCTAAGTGAGTATAATATACAAGTGGGCCTATCCCAAGGTGTATGAATTAAGAAGGCTGATTTTATCGGTTCTGTTTCTGAATGAAGATTTTAAGGGTGTTTTGAGTATTCGTCAAGTCTCAAGAAAGCTTGTTTGAACAAAAGTTTTCACCCAGTCTGTTAAAAAGTGATATTCAAATTTGGTTTTAAAAACATGCTATGAGTTCACCTGTACTACATACACTTTCATTCCAGATTCCACCACGTCATCTCTTTGATGCACCTTGGGGTAAATGTAAACAACACCGTGTTTTCGAGCAGGTACTCGAATCTAATTCTAGCTTTGAGGCTAGAATAATCTAGACTGAAAATTGCAGGCTAGTCTTTTGTGTGGTTTTGTATGAAGTGTTTACATGATTTCAGCCTCCAACTGTCAAACTCCATACAAAAAACTGACTAGAATCGTGAAGGGCCCTATTATTGGTACATTAGATGACCTGGTAGAACACTTTGCCTTGAAGAGACAAGAAATTTTGTTTGAAGTGAAGTTGTTCATCTGCTGCAACCTATAAGATATGCTTTCTGAAAAATTATTTTATAACATATTATTGCATACTATTTACTGTAAGCAATGCAAACTGTAATTCATAAAGTGAAATGGAACAGCTTGACCATGTTTCTGAACATTGTTCAATCGTCACTACAGTCGTCACCTTGTACGAATTAATAACATAATTTTCATAGGTTAAAGTTTTATAGCAAAGGTCCATTAAGAAAAGTCCCTAACAAGCAGCAAGACCGAACTATTAAGCTGCATGGTACCAAATCCCAAAGACCAAACTGATGGGGGCAAAATCAGCTGTCTTACCAATTAATAATCAGAATCTACGTACGAGTGACGTAAGTAGATAGGTGAACGCACTTTTGAAGTCGTCCCATAATTCACCTATCTTGAGTCAAAGGTCAGCAACGACAATAGCATGATAGCCTGACAATAGCCTGAGCTGCGCGCAAGGATGCCAACTGGTATTTATATAGCCTGAAAAATCAGTTCCCCTCAAAGAACCAGTCGCAACAGACTAAACTGGGACTTTATAGTACTTATATAGTGTCGGTACTCACATACGCCTCTGAGACATGGACACTGTCCAAATCTGACGAAAGCCTCTTAGCCGCGTTCGAGAGGAAGATGCTCCGAAAGATACATGGCCCCTTATGTATGAAAGGACAATGGAGGAGCCGCTATAATGACGAGATGTACGGCGACATCACTGTCGTGCAGCGTATCAAGCTCGCCAGGCTCCGGTGGGAAGGCCATGTTGTACGCATGGAAACGGACGACCCAACCCGTAAAGTCTTTCTAGGCCGTCCCGAAGGACAGAGGAGGCGTGGTAGGCCCATACTGAGGTGGCAGGCAATTTGAGTTTGGTTGAAGTATTTCAAAATGTAATCAATTTGAGTTATTTGACGTCTCTCTATTTGAAGTTCCAGTTTTGGTTAAAAAGCTCGTAGTTTTCAATTTGATTGTGGATCCTTATGATCCTTACTCATGTTTGGAAATGCTAGCATGTATCTCTTATCTCTCAAAAAGGCCACAAGAAATAAAGCTTCTTTTCCCGTATTATAAATCAATTTTTTGATTCAGCATTTTGTTCGGTTTTTATTTTTTCAAGTCTGCAATGTAAAAATATTGCCAAAAATCCTGTAATAACGTAAATCATCATTTTTATAATCACTTGTATCATTCAATTACATTCTCAAAATCTTGACTAACTGACTTTTTTTCAGATATTCTTCCAAACAAATAAATGTTTAAAAAAAACTTAAGACCTACATTTCGAGAGGGCGCTTTAATTTGAATAATTTTTGTTCGAGCGATATAATCAAGCATATAACCCTCAAGATGCAGTGCATAAAATCATTGCAATAAGTTGGCCACGTTGGCCACAAGCACCGACCAGGGGAAACAAAGGGGTGTTTCAAGAATGTTTCGCTGGCTGCAAGCACAGCGCACCACCCAATCAGCCAGTAGTGTATCATTTAATTCATTTAGCACCGGATGTAGCCTGAAATCGGCTACCGAAATAGTCTGTAATAACCAGGTGCGATGTGAAGAGCGAACTTTTGCACTGTTTTCGTTTGGTGGTGTGGTGCTTCAAATTTTCTCCAGCAATAGCGAGTGCATCCGGACAAGAAATTCGAAATGGTGTTGGCGCAGAAATTGGTTACCCAGTTTGCATTTGCAGTTTGATGCACGAGAAGATAAATAAAACCTAATACTCCAACCAACCAAAACGCATATTTTCCCGAGGAAGGAAGAGCATGATGGCCGTTATTAAAATACTGCTGAGCCAGCTTGAAATAGTGGCCGGTACTGCAAACGCCTTGAAGGAGTTAACAGTTCTTTTTCCGTCTGTTTGTTGTTGGGCAATCATTTGCACGGGCCGCGTTAGCAGATACAACGTGAATCGCAACAGTACACAGGTAATTGGTGTCAAAAGCCAAGAAGAAAGAATCCAACACACAAAAAAAAAACACACACCGTCGACAAACCGCCAGGAAACGAGGTGTAATTGGTTTTCCTACCGTAATTGCTCTACTTTATGAATGCTTTTTTTATGAATGCATTATGTACCATGAATCTGCCCCTGCAAAAGGACGTCATTTGCTAGCAGGAAAAAATAAGACAGGGTAGACGCATAGGTATCCTTGAAGCACAAACATTTCTACTCCGCTCCGTGTGCAAAGAGTCTTAAGCAGTTCATAATTTATTCATAAGCTTCAGTGAATTAGTCTCCCACGGACAGTAGATTCTGACAACGTCACGCCCGTCCCTTCCAACCGAATGCTCATCTAGTGTGTGAACTTTTTTGTCTCTGTCTTTGCTGCACTGTTTGTTTTTCTTACTATCTCTCGCCGAGGCAGCAGTGAGATGCAATGGCAGCTGGGACGCGAACTGTTCACGTGTTCTTTTGTTTACGAGTCATCAAACTATGCATCTACACAATTTAGCGAGGGGACTTGGGCCAAGACTTCAAGGTCCGAAGACTTTAAACAGATCGCTTCAGAAAAGTCGCTCTTGTTTTGAACTCTTCTTTGCTCTAGGCTGGAACACGTTGAAGTAGATGCAATTAAATTATTTTCCATTTTGGTTCATTGACGTCTATTTATTCATCTTTTTATTTCATTGTGCATAAATGAGAACATCTCAACAAACTTTTTCCCCACAATGCCTTCATCCGTTGTCTGACACTCTCACAAGGATGAAAATATTTCATCAAGAGCGTGCCCTTCGATCAATGTTCCAACAGGGAGCTCCAAGCTATGCTCAGCTCTTAGTAGCAAAGCAACACAACTGTCTCCCCTGGTGTACGATGTGTTCTATTCTCATGGGATATAAATTGTATGCTTCAAGTACAAGAACCAATTTATTTCAACGCTTTCAATTACACCCATTCTACCCAATTTACTCGCACTTTTCTTTTCCTGTTTCTGTTGTTACCCAGCGTTTCCCGGCAATTTTCTGTTTACGTCGTGGGAACAGATAACAACATTTTGTTTCGCAGAAGACACTGTTTAAGGTAATTATAGCCATTTCCGTTGGGAAATGAAATGAAATTCAACATTACAGATCTACAGAATAAATGTCACATGTTGGCTGCAACTATTTTGCTACGATGCTGAAAAGAGCGTTCAGTTCCACAAAATGAGGATCAGTTTGAGGGTTGATCAAGGGTACATGTATTATGGCGTTGGGTTTTCAATCGAGACTCATAAACTACATTGGCTGAAAAAATAATAGTCAATTTAGTGGAATTAATTTGAATCACAGCTGAGAATCAAAAATGAACGATCCGCGCTTTGTTTACACCTAGAACGAAAATATTTTTTTAATGCGTCGTGAACATTTACTACATAGCATATCCCGCTTAGCATATTTTGTGCAATACAAGGCAACTGCTCATCTACATTGAAAAATTCCTTCGAAAAGTTGTATTTTACTCTGTTTTTTTTTCTGGAGTTCAACCTAACCTAATAAGAAGTTGTAATTGACTTGGTTGAATGCACGGGTTAAGATTGTAACATAGCTTCAACGAAGAAAATATATGATGTATGAGGTAATTTTTAGAGAACAGTGTAAAAGAAAAAAAATCGACAGAAGTATGCATTTCTTGATATAATTTCATATGGTTTTGAATTTTCAATGTTCTGAAAATAGTGAGCGAGTATAAACAGCAATTTTAAGAATGAATCCTTTTAAACATATCCTCGATATTGCTCTAAGTCAAGACGGCAAAAACTTATCATTTAGAATCTTCAATATTTTTTTGAATATGTTCTATCTGGTGAACAAAACGGAAATAAAACCTCACTATTCTCAATTGGCCTCGTCTGGTGGTACAGTCGTCAACTTGAACGACTTAACAACATGCCCGTCATGGGTTCAAGCCCCGAATAGACCGCACCCTCATACGCAGGACTGACTATCCTGCTATGGTCACAATAAGTCACTGAAAGCCAAGCCTACTTCGCTAATGGGTACAGGCAGGCCTTGACCGGCAGCGGTTGTTGTGCCAAAAAGAAGAAGAAGAAGATTCTCAAAATACGATGAGTAAATCGATCCATTGTTTAATTTTCAAGACACAAGTGAATTCAAGCAGGAAACATGATCAGCGGGATTAAATTATACATTGAACGAGAAAATAACAATTGCATCATATCTGCTTAACAGAGCTTCTTGTAATACACATTATCAGCTATAGACAAATTGTAGCCATGGTAGGTCAGATTCGTTCGGACCGTCAGGATAGGGCGTCACACTTCCTACAAACCTCGTCTACAAATTTTCATTTCATGAGCATGGAAATGCTCCCCTGCCCAAGGTAAGGCCTCTAAGCTCCAACGTTTCCAGCAAGGGAAACCCGGTACGGGATTCCATGATCGCCTGAACGATCAATTGCCGGGCTCAATCAGTCCGCTTCGAACAGTTCGTTCCAGCTCGGTTCATGACAGTACAAACTACCCTTAAATCATGAAATCCTTGCAAATATTTCAAGTTGTGTCAGCTTACAACCATATCACGGTGATTAAGGCTATCGTTACTATGCCCTATTATCATTCTCTGTGCATAAGCTTCAAAAGGAATGTCTTGTGTATCCCTCTGCTGTTTCATATTACACTTCAAATGAACACTTTATGCAATTTGCTCTAGATTTCAGCTGTGTCGAAAAAATCAAAGAACCATTCCATATTTATCAGTGGTGTTAATGGACAGCCAAATGCTGTGGCTACAGCGGTGACTCATTATTGTCTAAATATTGTGAAATCATCATTTAAACCAATATTTATGAATGTGTCGCACTTGCGTGGACGATAATCATTCTTGTTTGGGCACATTTACAAACAGCAATGCACCGCAATCACAAATCATCGTATGTCAATTTTCCCTGTAAATTCAGTACCACACGCTGTATACAGAGGAATGGCAAGCACCTATCATGGCGGCATTTTCCATGGCAAACAGTCACCGAATCACCGAAAGCAACAGCATTTGGGAGCATACCGGTGTACGCTTAAATTTCGCGCTGCAGTGTACCGGGCGGCATAAATATGATCCCCTCCCCGGTGCCGATCGTCGTGATATATCGTGAGACGCGATGGAATGTAAAATCCGTCGTCTTTAAGTTAACGTACCGAGCAATGCACGTGCCCTGTCAGCTGCATCTTCAGGATCGCAGAGTTTCCGGATCCTTTGCAGCTGCCGGCTTTGGTAAGTATTACTGGTTTGATTCAATTCCTCTTGGACGTGGTAATACAAGCGCGGTAAAACACACCGTAAGGTGTGTGCGTGAGATGAAGCACTAACCCGCGATAAGATGTTGTTTTCTTTTGTGTCCTTGAGAGAGGACTTTCATTTAGCATTTTCTGCACCTCCCTGACTCTCATCGTGATTGTCATCTTGCATTTCATTGTAGGGGATTTCTCTCTACACCCAAACGTACACCCTTCGTCCCAAGGCTGAGGGCAAAGTTTTTCCTCTACAATGCTTAAGTCCCAGCTATTACTTTGCGCCGAAGAGTACACCGAAGACGAAGAGGCATTCCCCTTTTGCGAGCATACTTCTTGTAGAGAGCTTTACAAAGACGACCCTCAAGTCGATCTCGCACTTCACAAATATAAATACAATTCGCACAAAGGTACAACTGTGACGTTAACTTCGATATTACGACAACTTGGAGTGTTTGCAAGAGCTCACCTCCTGCTCTTGTGTGCAGGAAAACTTGTGCATAAAATCGGCGTCTTGAATTTCGGAATTTGCTTTGAAGAAGTAAAAAATATTAGCTAAGTTTAGTTTTTAGAAAGAAAAAATATTGTACCTAGGGTAAATGTACCAATAGTGGTGCAATTTGTAGAGGTAACGATGTGTTTTAATGGATTTAAAGTGTCAGGAAGGACAATTTATTAATATTTTAACACAAAGCAATTGAAATATGTTTTATCTTCGCAATCACAATCATTTTCATCAGGAAACACATCAAATTTACGAAAAAATACATATTTTTGTGACTGCTTCGTTGTACCTATAATGGTGGTATGGTTCCTATAGTCGTCGTATTGAGTTCCTATAGTGGTGGTAAACAAAGATGCCTTAAAAACAGTGTATAATATCCATTAAATTTAGTTTCGATGCTGTTTTCGTATGAATAGCAAGGACTACTGCCATAATATTGGTTTCTTGCGTAATTTGATCGTAAAACATGTATAAATTTGATCGGTGAAACTCTTGACTTAACTACTGCATAACACCTGTCCTCTACCCATACCCAGAAGAGTTTGCTTGATTGGAAGTCGATTTTTCACTCAGTAGAATAAGCGAATTTCGTACTTTGTTAGGTAAATTACTTACAGAAAACTCATCTTTGTTGCTTATTTTAGTGAAAACAGTACGAAATGTCAAAAATATTCTCGAAAAAATCTAAAACGACCTGTTTTTATTGATTTTATAACTATAACCACTATAGGAACATGCCTGTTTTGTGTACCTATAATGGCACTATGGTAAAAACACTTAAAAATGCACTTAAAAATATGGTCAAAAGCCAATAAATTTGAATAAAATAATATCATTTGATAACAATTATGTTAAAAAACTAATGATTGCGTTGTTATGTGGTCATTTATAACGTTAACAAAAATATAAGTATCGTGATGAAATCCTAAGGATTTTGGAAAAATGTTGACACATTTCACAAAATAATGGATTTTTCGGTCACTCAGTAACGGAATGGCCCCATTTAACTTTAAAACCCTTTGTAAAGGGCTAAAGAACATTTCACACTAACGTAAATAACTTAATTACTTTTAATTTGCCATATGAACCACATTTTAGTGCAATACCACCACTATTGGTACTAGCACCACTATAGGTACATTTACCCTAGTTGGTATCAAAAAACGGTGAAGGCAAAAGATACACATGGTAAGCAAAGGACACAATAAGCATCGATGGAATCTATGAAAAATTTCATCAACAAAGTTATTTGCGAGTCAAAAACAGCACATTACTACTGCGTCCTCGTAGTTCGAGTGCATTCTAGTAATTAGTCTGCTAAAGTCTACGCCGCATCGTAACTGCGTGACCGTAAAAGCTCATGTATGGAATAAGTTGACAAAATGGCTGCCAAAATCGACAAAAATTGATATAAACAAATTGCATGTGAAAAAATTATGAAGTAAAATGAGCTTGTGTCAGACAAAAAATCAAAAGGAACATTTGTATATTTTTAAAATAGAATATGTGTTACCAGTTCAAGAAAATTAGGCATAAGAATTCATAGCATTTATTTTTATAAGATATGCCTTTTTTAAATCAGGGACCAACAATATTTTTTTAAGTGAATAAAAATTAAGGTGGCTTAAAACAAGTCAACACACTAAGCAAAAGTTTATTATGATTAATACCATTAGTGCACTAAAGATTTTTTTAATTTTATTCCAATGCATATAACTGACCAAATATATCAGTATAATTTTTTTTATTTGGTAAAGCGACTGGCTCGTGGTACAGTCGTCAACTCGTACGACTTAACAACATGCCCATCATGCGATCAAGCCTTAAATGTATCGTACTGCCATATGTTGGAATGACTATCCTGCTATGGCAGTAAATAAGTCGCTGAAAACCGAGCACACTAGTTGTACAGTTAGGTGTTGACCAACGGTTGTTGAGCCAAAGAAGGAGAAGTGTGTGATCAAACACCACCATGCAATTATTTCCAAAGTACCCCTATTACTTAAATTACTTATTCTAAGCAGTTGAAAAAATCTCAATGGTGCATTGAAATTCAAATATAGTCAGTTATCAACAATCAACTCATGACCTTCTTTATCCTGGTATAATTTTCATTTTGAGATACAACTTGACCGACCACAGTTCGTGGTGGAGCCATATTGTCATACTGCATTCAATAAAAACGAACATCAGAAAACCATTCTCGAAGCTTTGTATCATCGTTTTAATATCGCAATGTTTCTATTGCCCTATAAATTCACCTCATTTCATAAATGAAGAGCTTTTTTGGTTCACTCAACCGCGAAAGAAATTTCTATCAAAATTTTCAGACTTATTTAAATTCTCAAAAATTGATTTTTGTTTCCTATTTTATTCCCTTAGTACTCTTATAGGATTGGCTATGAGCTTTAAACGTTTGATTGATTTTACCTTTCAAAGAAAATTCAATTTACCGAACAGTTGAGCAAAAAGGCCAGAACATGCTCCACCATAAAGAGAGTCTTAGTGGGTTTAAAATTGCGTGGTTTAAGATTCTACGAAACATGGCCAAACAACCGAATGATTAATGCACTACTTTTTGTCGTTCTTTTTTTAAATTTAAGAAATTTGTCCTTGAAATATGATTCAGAAATTATTTATTTATATTTTTCGTATTCAGAATGACAGTGTTGGTTCTATGTCAAACGACAGAAGAAAAAATACCTTTCACATATTATTATTAGAACAAATTGCTCAACGCCCTATCGTTTATGTTATTTGTTTTCTTTCTGTTTTTTTTTAACATTGATGTTCTTCGACTAATTGATTCAAAATGATTTTTCCTGGCCCAACTCTGGTCAACTGGCGTTGCACTTCGGTATGAAATGAAACTTCGATGGTGGCATGACAGCTGCCATTATGCAAATATTATGGCAATCATCGGAATTGGGAATGACAACATGGAACAATAGCAAAAACAGACAATCAACCAAATTGCTGATGCAACTGTTCAAATAATTTGAGAAAAGTGGTTTCGACTTTTGCCATCTCTGTTTTACCCAAACGCAATCAACCGGTACCGGTGGCCTTTTTCTATGCACCACCATCGTGGAACCCTTGTGATGATCGCTGATATGGGAACATACTCTCTTGCTAAGACAATGAAACAGGAAGAACAAGTTTTAGGTGAATAAAATATAATTTAAAAAATGAAACCACTACAAGACATGGAAAACATACCTCTATCTTAAAAGCTCTTCCCAAAAGAGCTCTTTCCAACAATAATAGCGCCCGGTAGGAGCCAATCGTGTGCAAAGGAGCGTTGAGTTTGTATGTGTGTGCGAGCATTTTTTTTCATCCTCTCCTTGCTGCTATTACCTTTTGAAGAGGAATGGATTTTGTGGCATCGTTTTGTATGCACTATGATTGCAAGATCTTGCACAAAGCCCATTCTGGTTTGGGAAGCGCGAGGGGAGCTTGGTGTAGAGGATTGCAAATCTATGGCGTAAAAGTTGCAGCCAGATTTTTTGCCTTTCACGCACAAAGTTAGCCGGCACCGCTAAAGAGAAAACGAGAAAGTGAACAATTCTTCGTGGTCGTTTTGTTCGTTGCTCATTTGCACTATTATTGAGGGACGGAAAAAGGCAAAAACTAACAAATGGGCAAACGTGCACAGTCGGCAAACATGGACCACGACCAGCCGTCCTGTCTCCATCGGTTGAAAGTTTGGTGACAAATATTTTCAAATAAAACAAACAATTAGCCGGGGCGAATGAAATTAGCGTACGACTTCTAAAAAAGTTAAATTAGCTCAACATTCATTAAACATGCTTGCGGATTGTTTGATAATTGTAGTTTGCTCCTCGTCGCAACCTAGAAACCTATTTTACCGTGTGGTGTATACCAGTAGAACGCACGTAGAGACACAGACGCCACCGTAACACAAAATCATATTGCACGAAAAGGAGAACACAGGCACTGACTTAAGTTTCCTCGTAGCAGGGACACATTTTCTTGAAGATTGCAGTTTCAGTACACATTATTACCTACCTACATACAAACGCACATACACAAATAACACCTGGCTTGCGATGTGCTGCACTGTGCAAGGACTAATATCATTTGCAGCCGGGACAGAGCTTACAGCTCTGCACACCTCCTTATGCTGTTCACGTTTTCGGTAAGGGAAATTGAATGCATTGGTGTACGAACAGCATAAGCTATTGCACCACTTCTCCACACATACTGAACAGCTGTACGTACCCGTGCGATAAATTGCTAGGGTTGCCCAAAAAGTGTGAGATGCATTAAGATTATATGAAAAGTCCTTTAATTCACACGAAACTACAAACTCAATAACAAGAAAGATTTTTGTTAAATTGTTTTATTAAAATTATAAAACTTTATATCACAACAAATGATTGTCTTGTTGTTGCAATCGCGACACCTTGATTTTATGAATTTCATTTGATTCAATTTCTCCTTACGAGCGATCGCTACGAGGATCATATTTCCAAACTTAACGGATAGTTTTTTCAAATTTAAAATGGGTTTGCTCTGTTATGTCGCGATGCTATGTTGCTATGATTACTGCATGCATGCATAACTATCTTCAACCAAGGATCAACTTTAAGAAGCGTAGGAAAATCTCGTATCCATGTTTCCCAGGATCATATAAATTCAAACCTAAAATACAGGCTCGTCACCAATATCAACCTAGTCATAAATTAAAAAAGCAGAAACCTTAGCCACTTGACAATGCAGGGCTATATTGTAAACATGCACCAGAAGATTCAAGTTTAAGGTACAGTTCTGCCCAAAAGAATATCCTTACGCCCGCAATCAATGCAACCAATTCGATCTCACCACGAGAAAGGCTATAAAAAAGGATCGCATTTCTATACATAGCACTTGACATTAAACAGGTCAGGCGTAGGCGCGTCAAAAATAAGGAATTGGGAAGAGCGTTAACAATATGGAGAAAAACGCATGAAAAGGAGGGAAAATATTCTTCCCACGTCAGAACGTTTAGCCAATAGTATAAAAAATCTAATTCTAAAAATGAATAAACACTTGCTATTTGGTACTCAAACTGAAATGTTGTGTGTGATCACTTATTTCTTCCTCGTCGTATTCAGTGGAAAGCCTGCACGTAGGCAACGGCCTTGTTCTATCTCTTGATCTGACCAAAAGGTATTGTAAAACGCCTTTAAATTTTTTTACAGCTATTGCGATTTAACAAGTACATAGAAACAAAAAAAATTAAAACAGAATACTTGAAGCATTTTGTGTTTCCTGTTCTACAATTTTCTGAATTTTAAAAACATCAAAATAGATTATAAAACAAGTATTTGTTAAGAAAAAAAAACATGCATAAATGCAATACGGCCGAAGCCGTTCTTACTGAATAAAAAACAATATGTATAAATCAAGAGGTTCGCCCAGTTATAATGTATTAGATTATGGCTTTTTTCAAGGATCTATGCTATTGGAATACATTATTGCTTAAGTTTTGAATATGTTATTATTTTATTTTATTTTAACGATTTGTTCACTTACTGTTAAGACTTTTTTAAATTTACTTCACAAAACTTTTAATTTATTGCTTGGAAAGCGCGTGTAATTACCTAGAAGCTGAACACAATTCACCTTTATGATAGCAATCATACTAAACAGCAACGCTGTAGGACCTCTCTGTCAAACCAACATGAATAAATCATCTTTTTTCAAATTGTTTGCGCATTAACGCAACGGTGAATATTATCTGATGGCGCAAAAACTCAGATGTAAAATCTGTTACGCTCACTAAGTTTATGATCATTTCACGTTTTTCTCAAAACTGTAAAAAAGTTTCATGAATCGTGTTCAAAGTTCCCTTTGGCGTAAACTGCAGTTGTAGTTGTAACCGCATAAATTAGTGATGCATTGATAACATGTCTCCCTTTCCCAGCCGTAACCACTAGAGTTAAGTGAAAAATTGCGCAAATGCTTGCCAGACAACAAATGAAACACGTGACAAAATCAGAGATTGAGCTCATGCACTGTACAGAGCTATCTCTGAGATATACCAATTAGTTACAGTTGGTGACTGCTAACTAAGAGGTTAAATTTGTGAGAAAAATGTACGTTTGCTATGTATTTGTCTTCGTTAGATACTGAATGTTTCATTTTTTGATATCTCTGTGTTTTTTTTAACCAAGAATCATTCCGGTAAGCGAACTTCCAGTAAAAAAAAACTCCAGTAAAACACATCCAGTTATCGGTTACCTATTGTACCTTTATTACTCATCTGCTAGGTGGTAACGCGTTGCATGATAATGTTTGAAATTTTAAAGTGCAAAACATAATAGCAGAATATTTAAAATATATAAATAAAAGCACTTCAAAAGAGATTTTTGTCGTTTCTAGCCGAACACACATTGATGTAAGTGAGTGAGAAAATGGTACTCCTCCAATCATCGATACATGGTTCCTGTGATTGTTCAGGAGGCACCTTGCCTAATCAATGAAGGGGCTGTAAGATGGCTGTAAGATGGCCTGCTATTTTGTTGGATGTTCGGTAAAAATGGTATACTGTCCGGAGATTACTATTCCGTGCACGTTTCACGATTTTGATAGCGGAAGCATGTCTAAACTGCGATGGCGTGGCGATGGCCTTCTCTAGACCCAGTGTAATAATGTGTTGAGCAAATGGGTAATCACGCGCTTTAGCATGCAATTGTTCATTTTACTTCACTTTTATTTCGATCGTTGGTGGTAGGCGTTATGAGTACTTTTGGAATTTTACAAATGCTTTGAATAACAATATAACTGCTTTAAAATAGATTAACCAATAAGCTTCCAAATTGTGAACTTTATCAATTGCAATTTTCCTCTACTAGATGCAAACGTTTATGCATTATCACTATGCTATTGGTTTAAATTTTTTGTCAGAAAAAAAAAGCATTAGAGGCAAAATCAACTAACAAACATATAACATATGATATACCATACCAAGTCATTGAAAGAAACTAATGAACTCGCTCGATCGATGTTTGAGAATATTGAACTTGACCGCTGATTTGTAAGACTTTGACAAAGCTCAGACCATATTCAGCAAACTTCTACGGCTATTTCATTTATGGGCCACGTAAAACAAGTCAATGATATTTTATGTATATACATGCACGCGTAAAATCAAACTGTTGCACCCGTTTTAATCGCTTAGATTAAAACGCATAAATTTTGAATAAATAATGAAATAAACAAATAAACTTGTACGTTGAATAAACGTTTAACTTTGTTCTGTACAACCTTAGAAGCTTTTTTAACACTCAACAAAATCAGGAAACCTGCAGGAAACGTTTCTTATAGCCAACGAAGAAGTAACACTTTCCGTTGAAGTTTAGCCGGTCGAGGATTTACCACTAACGAAGGATGATTGGTTGAATGAGAACACGGTTGCATGACCATCCAAGCGGACATGGTTGAGAAAGTTAAATCTGCCGAGCTGACGAACAAAAAAGTACCATGCCAGCGACTCCCGCCTCTTGATATCCCTATTTCTTTGGAGTTCTGAAGATTCTTTGAAAATTCTCTTAACCAAGTGTCCAGCAATGTCCGGTTTCGGGCACGAACAAAAACTTGTCGTTCCCGTTGTAGATTCTGGTCGGCGGTAAGTTGTCTGCAGTGCTTCACCGGAGTGCGGTATCTTTGGCATTAAAATGTATGCTAAGTTGTTGTTTATTGGTTTCTTGACTGGTTCTGCTATAGCTGCTTGAAGGCAAAAGATTACAATGATGCACCACAGAATATTGTAGACACAGTAATATGAATGATGCACAATTTCTTGGAACGTTCGTTCGACGTTCTTTGTGCTTACGGGCTAAAATTTACTTCCTTCAGGACAAAAATTCAACCCCACAAATTGAATGCTTCCTGTTTATTGAGTGAATTATAAAGTTAAAATAGTTGCAAGGTAGAGCTATTTTGTGAGGCATTTATAATCCATTGGTAGTTGATAAATGTTGTGTCAAACCGTATGAGGTTCAATTTAAGATTAACATTTATTAAAACTACAAAAAAAACTTTCAAAAATGTATGAAACAGCATCAAAAGTTAATGGTTTGCAAAAGGACTGTAAGCGTCATTTGATGAAATAATATATGAATTTGGAATTTGACTACCTGTTTTTAACGTACTCAATCAATGCACTTGTTTATTTTTTGTTCCAGGTAAATCCAGGTGAATTTCAATCATTTTTAAATTTCACATTTATACCACAGTACCTGCTACCTGTTATTTGTCGTAACATTTTTTTTTCATTCTTAGAAACATTAAAAAAATGCAACGTACCTGTGAGCAGATTTGTTTGTATTTATTAGTTTTTTTATTAAATCATTATTTTTACAACTTTCGTTATTCTCAAATGCAACTGTGACTTTTTCGATTGATCTTTGCTTTTTTGTCTACATGAGTTTTTGTTTCTTTTGTCTTTTCCTTTTTGTACCACAATATATATGAAAAACCTACAATCAAAACATGACTCACAAACCAATTATTAGTTGAGATTGCATCTTTTTCCTCCCAATAAAAACAATCGTGCAGTGTTTTAAATGCTTTGTTTAGTCGGTAAGTTTTAGTTGTCTACATGTCTTTCATTTTCTCTTTGTATTATTTTATGTTTCTTGTATAGTTCGTCTAAGACCTGTTGTCATGTTTGCTTTGTTTTGGACTCTGTTTTATCCACACGCCACGGCCAAAGCGGTCGTATGTACTACCGTGCTTTAGAACGTACTTGCTTGTTCATTTGTCTATCCATCATTCAAGCGCAAAGAAGGTATGGAAATAATCGATCAAAAATGCACCTATTTTCGTTTGTCAATTACCATTGGGGTATGTAAGTGTAGATGTCGTTTGATTTAATTTTGTGTTCTTTTTTTTTTGGTGAGAAAATAAACTTACCTGTTTTGGTATTTTATGTTAGAATTCTCTCCATCTCGTTTACATACATACACACACATACACAATTAAATGAGTCAGGTGTATTTGCGGTTCGATCAGGTATCGTACATATGGTTTGAAATTGTTGCTCTTGAAACGACTAACTACTTTCTTTTTAAAAATAAATATATTATTTTTATTTGATATAACGCCAAACCAACTAAAACTTTATTGCACGAGCCAAACCACCACCAAACTACTTGATAACCGTTACCAAAGTGCCGCGTCTTTTTTTCGCCATCGCGCCGCAAAACCGCTCGATCATCGTACTCCGCTTCGTCCGATCGCTCGCTCTCTCGGTTTTCGGTTCGCTCGTTCTCCTCTCGCAACTATCCGCAATATTTATTCTCACGGCCGCCCCTTTAGCCGCAGCTACACGTAGCCTTATCGAAAACGGATCGTAGCGGGCAAGGTCGCTACACTCTTTTTACCAACAAGAGGAGTCTTTCATGTTTCATTATTTCTCTTATTACAACGTATTGACGCCAAAAAAAAAACACACACACACACATAGAAATCATTGCTGGAAGAGTAATGCATAACAACTTGAAAATCAACAATGCGTTCATCTTTCAATAGCCAAAGTTGCCACACTCAAAAAGCACTATGAAAAAAGCTGTGTAAATCTGCCACTCCATCGAACCAACTCAACTGTATTGCAAATTAATCAAGTAAACACGATTGATTCTTGAAGCGTAGTGCGGAGGTCTCTTGTGAGTCCAATAATATTATAAAATTTAAAATAAAATGCATGCTCAAACGGAACATACATAATTAAAGAAAACTATATGGAAAAGAATTCTTTTATTCTTGTACCAAACATTATAAACCATCTTTTCGTTGTGTTATTTGTTCAACAAAACTCCACTGCAAAATTTGGATACATTTTCGCCTTCTACGCTCTTATGATTGCTAAGCGAAAGGAAAATGCTACAAACTGCACTCTACTAACGATAATTTATCACAACGATTGAAGTTGTGTCGAGCAGCACGTTCGTACAATAAACGCTTCTCAAATCCTGTCTTTCGATCAATTTTTAAAAAGCCCTGCTCCTCCTCCCGTCCCTTTCCCATCACTATCATCCTTATCGTTCATTTGATTTACCGCATCATCGTTTAAAGCGATAGAAATATTTGTCGTAAGTGATTGAAAACACAAGTTACTCATTGCCTTGCACAAGTGAGTTGCTTTATTTATCTTACCGTAAAATTGATCTATTTCCATGTATCCTCCCGATAAAAGATGGTTGTAATCAAGTTCCTGTGCAAAACACAATTGAATCCATAGTTGTAAAGTTTCTCAATAAACAGAGGAGGATGTTTGAAGAGACGTTGATTCGAAAACCAGCGCCGATATTAGTGAACGACCACATCGACCTCGCCAAGCGGTTAACTGAAGCATTATGCGACTAAACTTTTTTTGTCCATCCTTAAAACAAGGTCTTAAAATGGAAAGAACCAAAATCGACCCGTGTCCTATCGAAGTTTGAGCGAACTACGCTTTCGTGTTATAAGCGTGTGCAGTTGGTTTTGTCTTTGCTTTCATTCGTGCATTCGCAAAAGTTTTCATTCCGGTCAAACGAGCAAAATGTCTAGTAGTTTGGGGGGCTGGTGAGCACGTATTTGCTTTGTAACCCGTACCATTCCCCGGCTTTTGTTTCTTTCGTCGGAATTTTTGATTGAGATTCGAATTTTGTTCGTAAATTTTGTCACCTTACAGTCCACTTGCAGGTGAGGTTATTGTGCGCTTGTTGGTTTGTTTTATTATTTGTTTCTGAATTGTTTTTCTTGGGACTTTGTTTTGTGATTTTTTGGGTTACTGTTTTCCCATTAGTGACGAGTTCATCGTACGGATTAACAATAATGGAGAGTACGGTCTTTTACCTCGTCAAGGATTCTTGAGTCTTGTTCTATAGAGAAGAGTTTTCGTCGCTCACTATCGCATTGTTTGTTCGATTGCAATAAACTAAAAAAATCAAAGCAGCAAAACAATGGAAAGAACGTTAACGATTGGATGAGCTACATGGATGAGCTACATCGTACTATTACTGCGTAGGTTTCCTTTCACAGGATCATCGTCCATCTATCACGTTGGCGATGCGTTTATCAACAACGTAATATCGCTTCACATATTCTCTTTTTATATATAAAAAAATCGTTTAATCTTTTGACCCCATTAGCTGATAACCCCGTTCTTGAGTCATTTTCTGCCCTGGGACATTGTTTTTTTGCTAGTTTTTCCTTTGAAACAGAACTATCCAGAGTTTTTAAAGTGTCTCCCATCACACTAAACTGTTACGTGTCCAACACATCTTTATCCAACGCAACGTGTAGGTTGTAGATTCGATTTTTACATTTATTATTATAGTTTATTGGTTCATCATAACCAGAACAGTTACAGTGATGCCCCTTTCCTTACGCAATTATAGCGAGCATATGATGCTCTCGTTTTCTGAGCAATCCAACTCTACGTGTTGCACTGTTTGGCTGTTTGTAGCTTCACGGTACCATCTATTGGAAGCTAATAAAATCGATTTAAACTGCATCTGCCCCAAAACACTTCCATTTTCGTAACTTCTTCGCTTCTTGGGACCTGATGCAGTGCTGAAAAGTAGTGCTACAATCCCGCTTCGGGCACTTCAGAATTGTGTCCGCATCGATAAAAGGGTAAACGGGTATTTGAATGTGTGTATGGGTTTTAATGACTATTTTAAAAAGAATATCGGTTAGCTCACATACTGGCAAGAAACCCCTAAATCGGATTTCGTCAACGACGAATTTGTTTTATTTTATCTTCATGGGGGATTTACGGTTTTGAACTCATTTATGTATCTATAAGTCCGTGCGCATCATTCATCTTCGTCTGACGGTATGCCATTCTAAACTAAACGAGCGGGCAACAAACATTAACTTCAGGAACAAAAGACCTACACAACCTGATACACCTACAATGACTCTTAACTAACACCGTAATCTTCGATCTGCGCTTTGCTTGGTTCGTAAGTATTGAATAACTTATTGAAACGCGGACCACTTTGTGGTTAAAAAGCTATACTCATGGGGTTCATCATCCGACGTGTGGTGGAACGGTAGGGAACAGGGAAGACAGTTTAGGTGTTTGTCGTCGTGTGCTGTTCGTGGCAAGTTTGGAAGATTATTATCGGTTTTGGTGATTGTTTTTGCATTACCTGACTGCAAGGATCTTAGCGAGCCAGAGGTACTCCCATAACCTTTGTAGGCGTAGTTACGCAGATCGTCGAATGGCCCGCAGGCTGAGTCGATGTCGACGCGTCGCTTCGGGTCGTCCAGGAACACGTCACCTTGCCGACGACTGGACTGGTCGGACACGACGGCAATATCTGGACCTGTTGGTACGTTTGTGGAACGGACAGAACATAATAAAATCATTGTTAGCAAGCGTTGTTGGCCCACGTACATAAATGAGCTTCCCATTAGATTACAAACAAAAAATGATGCACATAAACAACACGTTACATTGAAGCAGCGAATAAAGATTGGGCGATACTGGAGAGGGCAATGCATGCTGGTGCTTGGCGCACAACCCCCAAAAAGGCACATGCAAACGAAACAAGCTACTTACGTACTGGCGATGCATTATGTTGAACGAGCTCTGGCAGCGGACCGATCGGGATCTTGAGTGTCTTCATGTCAAACGCGGTCATGTCGTTCTCGCCGCCACCTTCGTCGCAGTAGTTGATGATGTTCTCGCAGATGTCGTCCTTAGTGGCCGGCTTCTTGTTGAAGTTAGCCGAACGACGCTGGGAGTAGGAAAAATAAACAAACAGCAAAACTGTTGTGTGTGGAAAGGAAGAAGGGCGTGTCTTTAGAAAAGATCTCCAAAATAATGTTTAAAGCAAATCGGATCACGATTCCACTTACTAATGAGCAATAATAGGCAGGCTATTACGGCGGCCAAGGCACTGGTGCTGGATTTAAGCGCTTGTCGTTCCTTCAGGAACTCACAACTCTCGCCCCAGTACGAGTCCGGACAGATGCACTTGTACTTCAGGCGTGGCTCCTGGTTGATGCAAGTGCCCCCATTCAGACACGGATAGTCTAAACACTCGTTCCGATCGATGCAGGTTTCGCCTTCCGGTGAGATGATCATACCATCGCCACAGCTGTACCGAAAAATATTCAATTCAAACATAAGCTGTCAGTTATTTGACTAAAAAGGCCATGCTCTTTCACAGTAAACGGGGTCGAGGTACTAACGTGCACTCGTGCTTGTTCCACAGGTCGACACACTCGAACGGATCCGGACAGTACGCGTTCTGGCAAGGATTGTTGGAGGAACAGTAGTGGTCGATGTTCTTGGCCATCGTGGCCTGAGCCCACTGCGTACCGTTGGTGGCTGGCGGAAGTGGCAAGCTTTTACCGTCCAATCTGCAAAGGAAAGAGAAGAGATCATTATAAACCAGACATGTCAAATATACGGCCCGCGGGCCACATGCAGCCCACGAAGGCTCCTATTCCGGCTCGCAAAGAACTTTGGCAGTTATTTGAATGAAGCAGAAATAGATTGTAAATTATAAGATAAGAAAAACGGGTGTATAAATGTTGAATCACTGAAGAAGAAGGTTTCAATATATTTAAAAACCATGAAAAAAACCCTCAAAAAACCCCCCCGTTCAGGTAAGAACTGTATGAGGTCGAATGTATGCTGGTAGTCTCTTTTCCACAAAAAAATGGCCACATATCTAGCCAATATTGACTGATGAACTGATAAATTTTGATTTATCGTTATTAGTCATTAGCGTTGTCAAAATGCAGCATTTGTACTTCGTGTGTCATAGTGTCAAGGCAATATACGAGGTTTAAAGAACTGTCCAGGAAGTCTAAAAGCTAGCTGATATCCGAAGCAATTGAATATGAATTATTTAATTTCCGAGTACGCGCGACTGCCACCGAAATAAAGCATGAGTAAACTCATAAATTTCATGCACTGTTTAAGGGAGGCTACGAAAAAAACTATAAATAACATTCTAGGTGCAAAAATAAGTCCCAATTGATGTTTGCCGATTGGAAGCACTCTCATTCCACCGCCACCCAACAGCAGACCGCGAGAATATTTTGAACCGTAATCCGGCCCGCAACCCAAAACAACTTTGACATCACTGTTATAACCTAGTACCCAGAAAGCATTTGCTGTCATATCCGCTGGACTTACCTTATATCGTCGATGCAACTCTTCTGATAGTCCGATTTGACATCGTACGTCTTGACGCCGTTAAACTCTGGCTTTCCGCCCGCATACACACCCTCCTGCTTGTCCACTGACAGCCACTGATGTCCATCGAACGAGAAGCTTTGGTTGAAGTTGGCACCTTCACCCCCATCCAGTTCTACGATGGCCGCCGAACCGTACCGTTGAACCTTCACCACGTGCCACTGTCCGTCGTCCACCTCTACCGCCATCAACGCAACCTCCTGTTCCTCCACCTGGCCCGTGTTTAAGCTATACCGGAAGTGCACCTTGGCGCCCTTCAGCTCAATGATGCCGTACTCGCGCATATGCTGATCGCTGATGCGGAACAGCTCGCCGTACGTCTCGCGTGTACGGAACCGCAGCTGAATCTGCGTCGTGAACTTGTCTGGTTCGAAGCTGAGCGCGTATTTTACGTTGCTGTGCGTCTTGAACGTGGTTGGAGTGGTCGGCAAGCTGCAGGACGTGCCCGTCCAGCCGGGATTGCATTCACACTTGGCTTTGTTATAGCTACCGACACATTTGCCATGCTCGAGACACCGGGCGACCTGCGGATTCAGATCGCACACCTCCTGCGTGTACAAACAGCCGGGCGCACTACCCTTAGATAGTCCCGGGTGGGACAGGTCGTATAGAATTCCGTTGTGCTTAAACTCGCGAATGCACCCCTCGAAACCGACCCCAACCGGCATGTACTGCCAGCGGCTGTACGTGTAATCAAACTTGTCTCTAAACACACCGCCAATCTGGAGCGGCGTGTTGAGATTCAGATATTCGTTGAACTGCGGCACCTTGCCCAGCGCCTGGCAGGTGTGGTCGACAAAATCGACCAGGTTGCCTTCGTCGGCTTCGGTGATTTCGGCCGTCTTGCAGAAATCGACCACCATCTTCACTTTTTCCGTGTCCCAGAACAGATCGATCCGGTGCCATTCACCATCGCTGAGCGGATGTTTGGTCGCGATGCGTAACTCTAGCGTACCCGAGCCGAAGTCGATGAGAAACCGGGGATAGCCCTGCTCCAGCTCGAGTGCAATAAAGTCAGACAGCTGCTTCGAAGTGTCGTCCTCCTTGGGTGGTGTGATAGGCCCGTTGTAGAAAATTAAACCGTCCGGTTTCGTTGTGATGATCTCGACGCTAATGTGCGACTTGTCGAGGACGTGTCGAGCGGTGGGTACCAGGCCCAGCCACTGCCGCGGAAGCTACGTACGACCTGCTGACAGCGGGGCCCCGTGTAGCCTGGTGGACACGAGCATTTGATACCCGACTTGGAATTGGTGCAGCGACCACCGTTCAGACAGGGATGGGATTTGCAGGTCTGCTGCTGCTTGTACTCTCGCGAGCTGCATACACACTGCGCTGTGGAGTTGATCTGCACCCCAACCAAGGCAGTTTTGTTCGCATTCACTAGGCAGGGGTTCGTCTGGACCTCGATGATGCTGGTGCACGACCCGACACAATCCGCATTTTCCAGCAGACACTCGTCCACGTTTATCATCGTGATGTTGATTCCCACCTCCTGCTCGATTTCCTCTTTGTGCAGCAGTATTACGCCGTTCAGCTGCACCACCTTGTAGTAGTACGCCCCGTGCACGGCGAACTGCACATCGGTCAGCGGCACCGACCGGTCCTTCATCTGCACACTGAACACGTCCTCATTCTTCACGTCTACGTTCAGGAGCTCCGCCAGCTTGTCTCGAAACCGCTCCAGCTTGCTGCGGAAGATGTTCTGCGTGCGATAGTTCCAGATGCGTATAAAGTCCTCATCCGTAATGCCGGACAGCTGGATTGAGCCGGAGTTGACGATCGCCTCGTACGAGATGTGCTTCACCACTGACATGTTGGCGTACGATTCCTGAGCATGCTTGCGGTCGTAGATCTTGAAGCGCAGCTTGTAGCGTGTGCACCGCGCCGCATCGTCACCATGCCAGATGTGTCGTCTAGCTTGAAGCGTGGATTCTCGGCCTCATCCCTTTAGAACAACTTGTCCGAGGTGTCCCAATCGTCGAGATCGTTAACAAACACACACCCGATCGGTGTGTCCGGCGCCTGACCTTGGTAGTTGTACACGATCACCTCCTTGCAGCCGGGCTGCATGATGTTATCGTTCAGATCACCGATCGTGATCGTCAGCGTGCTGGTGCCGGTTTGCGGTGGTGTACCCGAGTCCTTGATAACGATCGGAATGGTATACTGCTTGCGGTACTCACGATCGAACGAGCCGAGCGATGAAATGATCGCCATACCGTCACCCTTGTTACTCTGTTCCACCTTGAAGGACGTCCGAATCACATCGTCTGCGTCCGGGTCCATGCGGAACTGGAACGGCGCCCCGTTGCCCTTCAGTCGGTCATCCTTGTCAACGGCGGAGATTTCGATAATCTTCGACGGCGGTGAGTTTTCGAGCAGAATGGGCCGATAATCTTCCGCAAATACCGGCGCATTATCGTTGATGTCCTTCACCAACACGGTCAAGATGGCGAAGGCCGTGCTCGGCGGTACACCGTCATCGGTAGCCAGAATCTCGAGCAAATGTTTCGCCATCTTCTCCCGATCCAGTTGACGCTGGATCGTCACCGTACCTTCCTGGTCGATGGCAAACTGGCGCTTCCGGTCCGTAGCACGGTTAATGATGTAGGTAATTTTGCTTTTACCTCCCTTGTCGATGTCAACTGCCTTGAAGGTGCCTAAGTTTTTGCCCACGTCCGCGTTCTCGTACACCGCCGCCTCAATGTGTGGCTTCTTGAAGCGAGGCGTATTATCGTTAATATCTTTCATCTTCACAATCACCCATGAATGGTCAACGTGGTACTTGTCGTTCTCGTCGATCCCATTGCTATCGATCACTTGTATTCGAAAGCGAAAGCCATTTATCTGCATCGGATCCTCGAAGTCTAGCGGCTGAACCACCTTCAAACTCTCCGTACCGTCCGCGTTCTTTACCATCGCGAACTTATCCGCCCCGTAACCGCTGCTTTCAATGATTTTATACTGGAAATTATTTATCTCATCACCATCATTTACCGTTACGGTCAATATCGGTGCCTGGGACAGCACACTACCGTCGGTTTCCTCCACCTCGACGAACCACTCGTCTTTGGTGAACCGAGGCGGCATATCATTCAGATCCTTTACCTTGATGGAAGCTGTCCCCGTACCCTTCAAACCTCCGCCATCGGTGGCCACAATCTGCAGCGAGTAGTCGAGCGTCTTCTCCCGGTCTGAGACAGTATACCGTGTAACTAGACAGTATAACTGAGACAGTATACCGCCGTCGTGATGAGTCCCGTGTCCGGATTGATGTCGAAGATCGGCAAACCAGTATCCTCTTCGATCGCGTTCTTCTCGATCGAGTAAATCACCTTCGCGTTAGTGCCTTCGTTGATATCGTCATAATACTCGGCCTTTATTGTGATCACGTACATACCGATGGTGCCATTTTCAGTCACGTTTCCATAAGCAATGCCGTTCGGGAACTGGGGCACATCGTCGTTGATGTCTTTCAGGTTGATCTGCACCTCCGTAAAGCCCACCAAACCTTCGCCTCCTTCGTCCTGCGCAAAGACGGTAAACTTCCAAGACGCTCGTCCGTGTGGTGGATCTCGGTTCAGGGGCTGAACATTCGGGAGGAAAGGTATGAAATGAGAACAATAGGCAAGAGAGGAAGAAAAAAGTTATTAGTTTCCATTATCACGGATCTGAACGCTTGGGTTGCATCATTTAATTGGTGGTTAAGGAATGAAATTCTGTTTGACTTTATAAAGTCTAACAAGACTCTGGACATTGCTGTCGGTTTTGTTTGTTGCGGCAAGAGAAAGTTTCCAATTTTTTTTGATTTAATTAAAATACTGTATTTACTTGAGGTTAAACTAGTGTCCGGTGTACCGAGCTCAATAGAGTGTACTTTTGGTCCCACACGAATTATTTCGAGACTCGGCCCATGGCACAAGTTGGAAGTTATTTTGAACTGTAGCAGACCACAATCTAGTTTTGCTATGGAAAAGTTTCTCCATTGCTCCAAGGCTTCATTGCACAGCAGAGGCACATTAAGTCTTGCATACTTTTGAGTTTCTGTACCGGAAATTACCGGTGATAGAAAACTGCTGCAAAGACGCTCAACGATCAAACAATTCCAAAACAAAACGGTCATCTTACCTCTGTCCAGGTTTTGGATGGCTAACGGGTTGTGCCGTGAACGTTTGCCCCGCTTCGGTCGAATCTTATGAACCGTGTGAACCTCAAATTCTTCTTCCCTTTTATTTAAATGTTGCAACAGTTTTAATTTTTTTTTCATTTTTTCAAGGTTAGCTGCAGTGATTTTGTTGTGTTTGTCAGTACAACGTGGTGGTGCTTCCAATATACACTTCCGAGTCCACAATGTTGACCTACCTCAAGCACAAATATTTCCCCCGTGGCCTTGTTGATGTCAAAGTTGCTGTCCGAAGGATTTTGGATGTCAATACCGGGCCCGGCAGAAAGTAGATGATGTTATTTGGCCGCTCCACATCGGCATCCGAGGCAGTAACCTGTTCCAGGCGAGGAAAAAGACATCAAATGAGAGGAAATAAGTGGCCAGTGGATGAAAAAAAAACACCAATATTAAGAAAAGTAAACAAAAGGGAACGCTTGTTTCTACGAACTACCGAAATCGCTCAACAAAGGAAGATTGACTCAAGGAAATTCAGGAATTGCAATGTAGCAAGGCGTGCGATAGCCTTTCTCGATAGGTTTGCTGTGTGCCCTGCCAAGCTCAGTCAGCACCGTAGCAAACGTGAACGGGAAATATGAAAGCTTCGTGACCGGATGATTGGCATGACCATTTGCTCGTTCATATCGGTGAGATCGGACGGAAAACATCAACGTACACCTGGTGTGTTTGGGAGGGTCGCTTGGGCTTGGCACGGCCCAGGACAGCTAATTCAATTCCATCGGCTGTCAGTTGGAAAATTAGCTTTTCATTTATTGCAGCAAATTGCACCTTTGGTTGGAGGTGAAATCGTTCAATATATTTTCCTCTAACACACCAGTCCAACGTGACGTTCAAGTCCAGCTCGAACCTGGAAGGTGTATAGTAGCTCGAGGCAGCTATGACTTCAGCTACTCCATGAATGTTGTTTCAGCCATTCTGATTGAATTGTTGCGATTACACCAAGTCTGACTTGGTCGTTGAAGTTCGTGATTGATTGCTGTTTGTTTTATTGCATTTAATACAAACAAGACGAAGATAGGCATAGGTAATGGAAAATAATGCTGTGTTGATCGTCCTGTAAACTTGACAAAGGCTAGACAATTATCATGGGCTTGGCTCATACGCAGTGTATTAAAATCAATTCTAAGAGTTGATGGTGAATGGTGAATAATATTATCGTTAAGGTAGGATTTCTCTTCAATCATTTGCAACGATCATAATTATTCTCCACGTGCTAGACCCAAGGAATGCTTGATTTATCGGGACTTACGAAACGTACCATCCGTTAATAACTTTAATGTGGCTCGTCAGGAGTGTTGAGCCGGCCTGGATTAAGGGGTCATTACATTATCCCGTGTTGGATTTTGGGTTAATATTAATATTTCGAATATGAATTCAAATAGGAAAACACGTAGGAATTAGAAGGAACTAAACTATAGGATATAGATAAAACTAATTTACTAATTAGGACTGCATGAAATGAACTGCTCGAACTACACGAATGAAATTTGTAATGAATTATGTAATGAACTATGGGACAAACGAATACACAGTTGCAAACAGACCGGCGATTAAGGAGCACACTTTTCATTTTCATCAAATTTACTCAAGTTAATATCACAATCCAGCACATTAGTGAATATGTTTCACACCCCGTTTACCTACGATGCACCGGAACACTGCATGTGCGAAGGTTGAGTGGTTGTACGTGGTGTATTTGCTTGTAAAACAAACCTCAATGCGTTTACCGATGCAACTACACCATTCCACTGACGGGGGCACAAGAGGACGCACGGAAGATAGTGACTAATCGGTTGGATGCATCGCGGTAGGATAAAACCTGCCGATCACTTAAAAGCAAAGTTCCATTACGCCGTCTGAGCAGCACATTGTGAATATCATCATCGCGTTAGTGCATTTGCACTGCAAAGAACTTTACATTGGACCAATCGCAAAAAAGTCTCATTTCAAAAAGCTACTTTAGCGTACTGTATGCATTGCACAAGCGGTTCAACAGCAACGAAAGCAAACCAAATTTCCCCCTCCGAACACGACAAGAAACGTGCTAATCGTTCTTTTTATGTTAATCCTCCGTTTGATTTCTGCTATGGGGCGAACAGGAAAGACATAAGACAGGGAAAGTTCAATGTTGTGCCGCTATATTCCGTTTTTGCTGTGTGTTGCTGCGACGAGAGGAACACAAGAGGGCCAAGCATTAAAGTGGCATACAATAGCCGAGAAAATTGGTGTCGAGTAAATAGAATAGAGTTTCCATCAGCAAGGAGCTGTACGCCTGTGTCCTCATGGCAAGTGCAAAGGAAACAAGAAAAAGCAACTGAAAAGCAGCCAGCACGACACAACCAGTTCGCCGGTGGTTATGTAAATTTTAATGAAATTTCATTCTCCTTGATAGCTGCTGTTGTGGGCAGCCGTACCGACCCCTGGACATGCCGTGGTAGTTGTGCTACCACTGGACAATGTCCAGGGGACGACAGTGTGTCACGCACACTGTCGTACGCACACTAAGCGCGGGCCGCTTAGTGTGTGTGGTGCGCTCGGACAAGCAAGTGTTGCGAGCAGCCGGTCGAGCAGGGCTCCCGGCAGGGCACGGTACGGCTGGCGCGCGGCCGAATATTTTAGTGTGCATTGTGCTTATGAATTTATATTTATTATGTGTACTGTTATATCAGTGTTTTTAATAAAGTACCTGATGCAAGCCAAAGACACAACAGCTGCAAAACTTTTTGTCTTCTCCTAGTTTCGGTTTCTGCGTGGCGATATTTTCCTTCCTCAATCTTCTTGTATTTTTCTTAGCCTTTGTGCCGGATTTTCCATTCCAAAAGTTATCCTGTGTTGTTATGTTGTCGGTGTCGGTGCAGCTTAGGGTGGACGAGCCGAAATAGGCCAAATTCATGCAAACAGCTACATCACCGTCATGTTCACTCGATCCTATTTCAGGTGCACAAATTGTGTGTGTGTGTTTGTGTGTATGATGTTCAGATTTGAAACGCTGGAAGTGCAGTTCTGGATACGCATCTGTGCCAAGGACACGAATGTGGAGGTCACATTAAATGAACTTTCGGACAAGGCGTGCGAGTAAGGGCAAAATACCGACGCTAACCGGAAGCAACGTGCTACTGTTATGTATTTATATTCATTAAAAAGTTTTCTTCTAGGATTTCACACTCATTTTAGACAGTATTAAAAGCGAACTGGCCTTGCGTATCCCCTACGCAAAGACAGATGGGGCAAACTCTCAATCAGAAGCCAGTTGGCGATGCGTAAATTTTCGATGATAGCCCGTTATTAGACGGAAAGCATTTCACAGGATTTAACCGACGCGGCAACTGGATGTAGCTGGCTGGCCAGATATGCAAAGCCCCTGCGGTATAAAATGGCGATCTGGTTTTGCGAAATCGCTTATTAACAACTGGCTTTGCTGCTTATTGGAGGAAGTGTTAAGTTTTGATTTGGAAGTGAGGCGCTTTAACACGTTGACTGCCACGTCATCTAGATTTGAGTGACAGCGATGCTTCACAGAGGGCCTCATCGTCCAGTTGCGGGTGACAACAAAAGCGAATTCCAATGTACGATACACACTAATACCATAGCGTGCATGCGAAGGACGGTACGCTCCGTACAATTAGTATTCAATTAGTTTTATTAACTCCTGATAATAATCGACTAGTTTTCCTTATGAGCGCAAAAGGAAATCGTTTTCTCTGTATATTTCTCTTGCTCTTAACATACATGTATGTTCTTCTCTTCTGATCGCAGAAATACTCTTCGATTGACACGTATCGCTAGAATCGAGCGAGGCGCTGGACAATAACACATTTAAGCAAGCGGCGTGCGCTCTAAAGCGATTCATGTGGCCCTACGGGACATTTTGCTCAAAACCGCTTGGCAGTCAACGTGTTAAATGTGTAACCAAAGTGAACCATCAATCATCACCAGACACGCTAGGATGTGTGAAGGATTGAGCTAACAGTGGCGTAGTGTAAAAATCCCCACTAAGTCACACACACTCACACAAACACAAGTGCAATCAGGTTGAAGGGAGTTACTAAAACAAGAGAGAGATAGAGAGAGAGAGAAATAGAGAGAGAAAGAGAGGGAGAGAGAAAATGAGAGAGAGAGAGAGTGAGAGAGATAGTGAGAGAGAGAGAGAGTGAGAGAGAGAGAGTGAGAGAGAGAGAGTGAGAGAGAGAGATAGAGAGAGAGAGAGAGAGAGAACAGTTACGGACAACAGGACAAACCAGACAGTAAGGTGGGGGATTCGGTCCCATGTTGACGTCATTACCATCGTCATCGTTTTCCCCGAGCGGGAAAGCTGCATACAATCCAAGTCACGTTGTAAAGGAATCATATGTGGCCACCAGCGACACGGCACGATGCTCGGTAACTAAGATTATGCTTTCGCCTCACTGAAAGTGCCTTTTCTTCAGTGCAGGGAAGCGAGAAAGAATTTTTCGAATCGAATTCGAAGACATAGTTAGTATGCTAAAGGAGAATAGTTGTTATTTGTTTGACATTCGGTATCGGTTCAGGCGGCCATTGTCTCTTGTTGCCTCCATTGAAGTGGAAAGAATAATTACGACAATAATTTCCAAGCAAAAGGTGCAATTTTAATAAAAGGTCAAATCAATGATCAAACTCTCGTTTCAGTACCATCTCTGTACCAAGCCAACACTGACGACGATTCGAAAACACGAAAGTGGAGATTAGTTTCTAAATGCCTCTTAACATAAATAAACTAAATTTTGTTTGCTTTAATCTTAAAAAAGCTACACCCATTGGCTTTGAGCGATACGAACTACCAACAGTATATTTATTTCCATCAGTCTCCTGATCAGTACCACCGTTTTTTTCACCGTCGCCACAAGGTCACCAGAAGCTTTGTAACCGCTCAGTAAACTATCTCATAAATTACATACATGTTTTTTTTTCAAAGACATGCTCTTCCAACGAGTGAGTGCGTCTCCGCACTGAGCTTGTGCAATGGCATACAACTTCATACGAGGTACATCCCTGTGTCCATCGGAAGCGTTTGCGTTTTGGCCCGGTGGATGTGTGAGGCTGGTGTCATAAAGCATGCCCCGTTTTAAGACCAAGTACCACCGACCAAGAGAAGCAATGTAACGGTCAGGGCCATAATTGAACGTTGGAAAGCAATAAAATTGATAAGTGTCTTCTATCGTACGGAGGTCATGTATTTAACTTAACCCCAGGAAAGTGCTTTAAAACGGTCACTACCATCACACATGCACGTCCGTGCGACTTTCAAGACATTCTAAACCTTTACGAAGCTAATGACAAATACAAATTATCTTCTGATGGTCTCCTGGTCTTTGGGCGGATGGGGATAGTATTAACTACCTACCGATGATCACCGGGCTCTACTCCCAGTGGGACACACTAGACCATGTACGCATCTTTGGTGAGCTTTTGGGCAAGACATGTGCCCTGTTTCTGCTAAGAGGACACCTTTTATTTTGATCATAGTGCACGTTTTGTCGAGAGATGCTTACGAGCGGGCGAGGAGGAAAAAAGACGAGATCTATCAGTATTTAGTGTAACATCGTTTCGTTTCGAGCACTTGGGAAGTAATTTCTAGAGTGACGACTACCAAGGTTATTAGCGAACTTTGGGCACGGGAATTTACTTTTTCTGTTTCCGCTTGCAAAACCATCCTGATTGCTCAACTTTCCTGGCACAAAGGTTACAGTGTTTGGCAACATGTTACATCGGTACGTATCTGTTTTCTAAAAAAATCATCATCCTCATGCTAGACTAGCTCGACGTTTGGTTTACTGATATTGAATATTATACTTCCCCCTTTTCGATTTTTTGTGTGGTAGTCTAACCGATCGAGGTGTACCTTGGGAAATAACTTGGTCTGAGAATCTCACTTATTTAATTCTCCACAAGCTATTCACGGTCAAATGTCAACCGAGGTAAGACGAAGCTGCATTTAGCTGCTGGTGCGAGACATCCACCGAGTAGTCATGTTACGCTTTTCTCTAATTTTGTGGCAACATTCCATGATTTTTTTATCGTTAGTAAGGGACAACCAAAACAATAGGAAATGAGCTGTAATAAAACTAATATAAGATACGGTTCATTTTATATTACACTTTATACGATTCCTCGGGATCTTTGAATGCTTCCTTTACTTCAAAAGGAGCCACGAACTTAACAATCGATTGGACATGTTTGCAGTTCATGTGTTGCGCTCCGCAAATGAGGGTGCCAAATGGAATTCACATGTGTGGCTTAGCTTTTTAGCTTTAGTGCGACATTTTACGTAACTGTACGGACATGATTTCCCCAGCAATGTCGGTGGCGTTCTTTCCCATTTTATGAGATAATTTGTTTTCTTGGATTCGATTTTTACTCCTTCTCGTTTTGGAGTTTCAAAAACGGTTATTGCCACCGTTCCTTTGGCGGCTTGATAAGTGAGCTAGGGTTAGTTTGGTGGCCATGTCTGTGGTCTATATAACGAAACGTTTGTGAAGTCTTGGATTCCGTTGAAGTTAAAATCATATACTTTTTTCTCGGAGTTAGCAGAACCACGGTGAAAGTGTGTTTGTGTGTCTGTGTGAGACGTGAGTAAATTTGTCTTAAAAGGATGGAATTGTTTTTTATGTTTCACACCATCCGCGCACGTCCCATGTGCGCGTATTTCCAACCTGCCCTTAACATTGTAGTTTAGCTGAAACACGTTGCCTTTCTCTCAAATACAAGACACTACAACTTGTGGATGGAATAATGAAACTAATAGCAGTGTGCTACGTGCACCACATGACCTAGGATAAAGCGAACCGGATGGCTTTAGCCCGATGACTTCACCGAACCAGTACATCGACTAAATATTGTACGAGAAAGTTTGAAATCTAACTTTAACCCACAAGTCGTGTAAGGGTGTGCATGTATGTTTTACGGAATGTTTAATGCCCAACCGTCGATTGCATGCTATGTTTCGTAAGATAGTACCACCTTTACGTCACCATTCGGTGCTTGGCTACGATCTCGACCGTCCAGTTTGGGTGGATAACAGTGAGTTAATATAAGTGAAGCTAAACATTATTCGCCACTTGATTGTTGCAAACATTTTCTATTGGGTTTTTGCGTGCCATAGGTGGATAAAATCATGAGAAAGGGAATGAAGGTGGGAATGGGAGGTAAGGAAACTGTTGGCATTGTTTCGGGTGTTTGATTACTAGGAGAGGATGCTTCATTCCGTTGATTTATTGATCAGTGGAATCGAAAAGCTCGTGGAACGCGCAGATAGCAAGGTTGCAAGTTTGTTCAAAGTGAAATTATTAACTGAATTGAGCTATTGAGTGCTCGAATGGAATGGAGTATGGACGGGTCGGTTAGTTAGGAAGATGGTATTTGAGTTGTTGTGAGGAAGAAAAGTCTTCAGATTAAGAGCCATAGCCAGGAAACTTTGTAAACTATGTGGAGTTTTGTGAGTGTTAGTCTATATAACAATCTCCATCTGATCATAATTAAATTATGTAAATCGTATGTTCCGTATGTACTGATGTGTAATTGTGCTTGTGTTTCTTTAAAAGAATTATAAAACTTTGGTAATATACTTATCATTTAGCTTTTTAATATAATTTCTTTTAGTGACATTTCATAATGATAATTTTTAGTTTTAAATTTTATGTAAATTAATAATTGTGTAAGACATTCCATTTGTCAGACAATTTTCTTTGCACTTGCATGCACTGCATTAAAGTGTAATATTTACTTAAGTATCGTTCGTGCTTACGGACAACGTTCGTGCTTACTTAATTTTTCGTGCAATGTTTTGTAGTGCGGTATCAATAAGATCATCGGACTTAAAATGACTGCATTTGACAATTTTACGGCAAAAACATCATGGTTTCAATTTTGTACACCATTTTCTACACCAACAAAGTGCTGAAGTGCATTGTAAGTAAACAAACAAACAAAGAAAATAAACACATAACAAGTTCACAGCAAAAATTCTACGAACCACTCACAAAGAGATGCTGCCTGCTCAAGAAAATATAAACAAATGATGAATCCTGTTGCGTTGCACTACATACCGGATCGAGCTTCCCCTAACCGTCCGCCCGAGGCAGTCTTCTATTTTACGTTTGCAGTGAAACTGCATTGGGGAATATATGTTACTGTTGTACCAGAATGTGTGCAATTGTTGTACTTGTTGGTAAATGGAAGTTTCGTACATTTTCCGCACGGCAAAACATTTCATTTCGACGAAAAATATTGTTTGTTTAGTATTTAAAGTTGTTTCTCGGTTTCTCTATCCAAAAGCGTTGTAGATAGATTTCTTTTAGCTTCGGTGTCGCCTCACTTGCTTGCCTTATATAGAATTGTGCACACATAGAAGCGTTTGCCCAACCAAATCAGCAAAACATTGGGAAGGTTGTGCTGTTTGTTTTACTGTGCCATTGGCAGACGATAAGCACGGTCAAACAAATAGTATAGTTCAGAGCTGGTGAATATTTTTCATTGGTGGAGAAGTGACGTTACTCGTGGTGAGGTAAGTGCTGTACGCCAAGTGCAGTTCCGAGATATAAATTGCACTTGTAGTTGGGATGGTAGCAGAATACAAAAAAAAAAACATACATAACTGGATAAACACCATTTCCTTCCTCGAGCTAGCTTCAAGCATGTAGGATGATGCAGAAATGTTTATAAAAAGAACAATATTTAAATGGTTCGCCGGTGTGGAAGGAAACTTTGAGGACAACGACAGTGAGCATGTAAGCGGTGATTTTGTATGTGTTTTTTTTCAGATGATTTAGCATGTTGTTCAGTGTAGCTGGATGTATGATCAGACGACAGCAACAATAGTGTCCCACTACGGAACATAATTCAATGTACAAATGTCATTCCCGTGTAGGCATGTCCAAGCTAAACGAAGCGTGCAATGCTGCGGAAGTGTGGCTTAAGGGTAAGAACAGCATGATGCACATTGATAATGCTGATGATATGAATGAAAATACATTTTTGCTGTTTAACAGTACCTGATTCCAGCAAAGCAAAAATACTTTTGTGTCATCGAGCTTTTGGTTTTTATCGATTTTGTACCCTTGCTAAACGAAACAATATCAATACTAACATTAATCACCTTGTTATCAAAGGTTGATAATTTCTTATGATGAATCATTATAATCAAATCTTTAGCAACTTTTTCTGTTCCAATGTAATGGGTTTGTATGTATTGTCCTAATGGTAACTTTACTTTCGGTGTCTCATTAGCAAACCATCCCAAGCGCCTTGATAACGATCATTGAAGCTGGTCATTTTCCATTAAATGTCAATAGCGTTTGGCATGGTTCACCTTTACTGGAGTGACAATAATCATTACTGTCATCGGACAGGTAAAAGTTTACTTTCTGCTCATATTGAAGTCGACATGCGAAAACAGGATAGTAGAATATTCCCTTTTTCCGCAAAGTTTCTCCCTATCCCGATATGCTGGGATCTTAGAGTCTCAGGGGACATTCGTTGCACGTGGACAATGGTTCACCACGTTTGCCCCTTTCTCGCTCATCTCGCATCGAAGCTAAGCCCCAGTGAATTCCTACAGGAAAGAGACAAAATAAGCATTACGAATCTTATCAAATTGCACATTTGCTTCGACCAAAACCACAGGCAGACCAAATAGGTTTCGGGCCTGGTTTGTGGTGGTGATTGAAGGTTCCTATTTTACTGAAATCGTCAGTAAAACCTCGTTCCTCTAAGCGAGTTATATGAGTTTTCATTTGGAGCTTCCGTCCCTGGTTGTCTGTACAAAACGAACCAAAAGTGGTGGTGCGATGGTTTCAGCGCTTTCCGACGATTTCTTGTGATGTTTCTTCGATTTTCTACAATGGCAAATGAAAGAGCCGGAAATTGCGTCACCGGTTTGTTTCGACCCGAGTCAGCGCGTCCAGGCTGGACGTTGATTCGAAATGGTATTTTTCCGGATGTTTCCTTTCCGTAGGTGACGGTAAGATTGAGCTTGCACCATGGGAGTGTCCTAGCTGGGGACGGGAGATGGTGGCTTAGTCGTCTTCCCAATTTTCAACGAAGGGAAAACGATATTGATACAATGTGGCCTTTGTAACAGTTTAATATCAACGCCCCGGTGGCGTGCAAAGGCGAACGTGACAGCATTTGTCGCTTTGCGATGAAAGATAAAACATCAACCGAACAGGCCGTACTTTTGTCACCATTGGCCACCGCCCGCTGAATGGAAGATGTCTTTCTTGGAGACCGTATCCGATTCTCTCCCCAACCGAACGCATTGTTTAGCTGGCTGGACATCCCCGACAGCTAGGCCCGAACGTTGAGTGTAAGTAAAACTTTCCTTTTCAAAATATTACGCTGTGGTCTTAAGGAGATGAACTTTTCACAGAACACTGTTCCTATCCCTATTCACTGTCCCGACAATAGCTGGCAAAGAGCAGTTGAACGGAAAATTTTAACGCTGATACAGCACGAGATGAGTAGTCTTTCGGTTGCACTTGTTAGTTCTTTTCCGAGATCCAGGCTCTGCATTCATGATGGCATAGAACATTCTTTACGTGCGGTAAGATTCATTGGTCAACCGTGTCCACGTGGTTGGTGGCAAGGGCCTTGAGAAGAAGAGTAGAGTTGAAATAAATTATTCATTGTTTTCCAAAGATCGATCCGAGAGGAATCCCGTCCACGTTGGGAATCGTGATGGCATAGAGAGGAGAGCTTAAGCGAAATTATGATTGTATACTAGTTAAGCAGTTCTAATGACTAGAGGCTCCTTCGGGTCACAATAAGTGGAATTAGTGTGTATTCAGTAAATATTCTACCAAAGTTTGCATGGGAAATGAAATAGTTTTGTTTAGACAGGGTTGACCAGCTTGAACGATTTATTGGATTTTAAAAACTGATGCTTTAATCCCATAAAACTACTACTAGCACAGGTTTTGTTGAATGCAATTAAGGTAAAAAGAGGAGCTGAACCTTCAATTCAAATTCCAACGCGAATCAAGCTACTGAGTCAGCTTTACACAACTTATTATAATTGCTGTGGTTTAGTTAATAGTCGTCCCACCGAGCTCTACACCGGACGCCAGCTACTGAAATTGTGCAACTAGCATTATTTACGACGTATACATTGAATAAAATTCAACCAGTACAGGTTACATAAAAATACTTCAACACATTAATCCCAGTCCAGCATTGCCCTTTTGAACAAAAACCGGGCCCAACGAGATAAACCGAACGAGGGCCAATTCCAATTTCCAAAGATTTTACGGGCACCGGCAAAATGAAAATCTCTTGCATACTGAATTTGCGGTTTAGGAGGGTGAACAGGATTTTTTCCACACAGTTTTTTTTCTCTCCATAGTGATCCCGACCTCGACCTAGATAGGGAGATTTATACCATCCAATGAATTATCGTCTTCTGCTGCCCAAAACGAAGCATATGTACCTCGAATTCTTCACACTATCTTGACCAATCGGTGAACAGCCCCAGCTTTGCAGCTTTAGGGAAGACAAGATGAGTGTGGAATAACACCAATATCAAAAACAGACCCTCAACCTTACGGAAGCTAATGAAACGAGTTGATAATTGGGTGGATTGGTGCCACGCTTTCAGCGCAAAATTCCAACAAACCCAGATTTATGGGGATATCGTTTTTCAACATTTGTTGCTTCGAACCGTTTGAGTGCTTCCATTTTCAAGAACTTTGTCCAGTCACTATGCAGAAAGTCACAGATGATAGCAAATAAATTAAAGCTCCAATTGCATGGAATTGCTTGTTTGCCAGGGAAACAATTGTGAACCGACCAACATCAATGTTTGGAGGAAGCGCATTGAGTGTAGCAATAGGACAGATAGTCAATCATTTGCTGAGTGCCGAAAATCGAACTAGTTTCGATTCAAGTGATTAATTATCGCAAACACTCTCTCCTCTTCGATTTCCCGTTGGCAACTGTAAATATAGGAACGCGAATGATGATGATGATGACTACTGCATAAACGCACAAATATTGACGAGAAAGAATAGATTTACTCGGTGTTTGACTCGCGCATTACCCAGATACACAGAAGTCATTCGAGGTTGCAATCGGCAGGGGCAAACACGGCAGATGTGCAAACTGCATTTGATTGTAATGGGAAATGAATGTCATTTGCTAAGCGCATTACTGGCAATTCTATTCGCGAGCCCATGTCCAATCCATTCGCGTGTTGAGTAGGTTTTACAATCGTGTAGAATGGCACTAATGTGCATAATGATGTGTCTATAAACGTACTCATTGCGACAGTTGCTGGGTGATTTTAATTTAAGTGAATTGGCTATTGATTGTTTTGGCAGGTTGTTTACAAACGGGTTCATCAATTATACGCCCTTTAAGCTCGGCTGACGAACGATATGGACTTTTTTGGCCGTTTTGCTATTATGTTATGTTTGTGTTGGAAAGCAAGTATGCCCCACGTTAATCAGAAGCTTCAAAACATGATGATTATTCATTGTATTCGCTTTGCCTGTGGGAATTTTTTTTCTATTTTATTTATAATGACGCTACGAAGGTGACGCTTTGATTAGCTCCAGGCTCATTTTTGTCACTCGAAAAAGGCAAAACTTGTGCTTCTAGATGACGGACATAACAAATCCGCATCAAATCATTAGCCACATCCATATTTCATAAGCGGACGACCGCAAAGTGTCCTGCTACGATGAAAGATAATTAACATTTATTAATTTAAAACTTTTATGCCGTACGACGTACCAAAGTCGCAACGCTTTTAATCCCACAAAAACAACTACAAAGTGAAAGTATTAGATTGCGCAAGCAAAACTCCCCTTGATGTCAGAAGTGAGAGGCAATTTTTAAATATTCCAGCACCTCCGACAAAGTTGAGAACAGCCTATCGAGAAAGCATGCGAGAAACTTTTCTTTTATTTATGTGTGTGCCGTCGTCCACCCGCCAATACGAAGTGCTGCCCTCACATGTTGTGTTGCTACAGATGTAGCTCTTTGTTTATTTTGAGAAACTTTGATCAAACTTTCTTAGATTTGGCTTTGTGTGTGTTTAATATTCATTGCACAGTCTGAAAATTAGTCTGTCTTCTGTCGGTTGACTTTTTCTACTAACTTTCTCAATGGCGTCTATTCTCGATCAGCTGATCAGTCTTGAGCTCACTTGACCCTGTTTCGCAAGTGTTGTCGAATTTTGTCCTGATTGGCCCAATTTTTGATAAGCTAGCTGTCACAATCGTATTGTTGAGCTGCTTACAATGATTGTGGGAGCTGGAGACAACGAGAATGGGAGCAATACAGGAAATCCGGCGCAAAGCTGCATGTGGGAAGGGATTTGAAATGTGTAAGTGTTTTTTGTAGTTTTTTTCTCTTTGGTTTTGGTAAGCGTCCCTTTGCTCCCGATGCGTGATGTGGGGCTAGCATTTCCAAATGAAAAGCAATTTTTCAGCGATTCAATGATTTCCACTTAGGAAGCATTATAATGGCCCAGTGATTTGGGAATTTGGCCTACTGGTGACTATTTTTTCTTCTTTTCTATAATCTTTCCTTTCTCTTTCTCCTTCTCTCATACTCTCAAAAATAAATTTCCTTCTGTATTGGATTGTATATTTTAATTTCGCTAACTAGCACTCTTGCTACCAGGCATGTTTTGTCCACATACCATGCTTGTGCCGTTGAACGAATTCCGTTTGCCACGGCCACAAAATCTTTCCCATGATTCATCCCTCACGTGCACGAGTCATTAATTTTAATGTTTATTGTTCTTACGCATACTTTACATTTATTGTGATTTTTCAGGATCTCTCTGTTTCCGTTCGGTCTGGCCGAAGCGTTTCCGGGAGTGCGTAAGCTTTTGCTTCGTGCTGACCATGCTGTTCCAATAAACCGATCTCTTCGTCGCCTGTCGGTTGCATATTTCTGCTTGCGGTGGTGCCAGTCCCAATGATCACAATAATAACAAAAAAGCATCGGAGGGAGTGCGTTTGGGGTCACAGTTTATGGTGCCTCGGGGCAGCTCGTTTCCAGCATATCTCTCATTCTCTCCATCCGCACAGCTATACGCTTCCAACACACCGTAACTTCCCAATCTCCCCGGACAAGCAGGTAATGGGTGGTCGCTTTTGGCTGAATTATTAATTGGTAAATGAGAGAGATAGTGACAGAATGGAAGTTGGAGGTACATGTAAAGTGTCGCACTGTGTTGGGGCCTGAATCGATGTCGATTGGAATGTTAAAAACATCGATAACCGGTCGAAAAATCGTACTGAATTCATAATTAGAGCCGCTCTCGTTCACGAACCTCCAAGTCAGCACACCTTCAGCACTCCCTGTGTCGGGTTTACCCTTTGCTAAAAGCTTTTTGCTTATTGTCTAAAATATAGGCTGTCCGATTCGTTACACCGATATGCCATCTAGAAGGGTCAGCCTATTGGAGCGGGTAAGTTATTGCAATTCGACCACACCACTATCTACTTCTAATGACTTTCAAAAATTACAGCCCGCAGGCTCAGCTCACAAACACGCTTTAAAACACTTTCATTAGGTCAGGTTTAAATTGCGTTTTTTCTCTCTTTATCATTTTGAGTATTCTCTTATGCAAAGTTGAACTGATTTTGTAGGCAAAGCACAGCAACATTTTGGGTGGTCTCAACAGAGGATGGTGCTTTTTAATGCAATGTGGAAATGGGTATCATGTTTCATTCGTTTCTCATTCACTGTCCCTCTCTAGCTATTGACACTCATGCAGCTGTAAATTGCAAAAAGTCGTTCTATCTGATATTGGAGAATCCACTTGGGGCGGTCCCTTATCACACGGAAAAAGCGTGAGTGTGCCCATTAGCCAAACAATTGGATGCACCATCATTGGATTTATTCGACATCGATGGTTTGAAGCTACACACGTTTCCAAGTGATTATAATTTGCATGCTTGGCTTAATCAGATACTGTGAACCTCGTTAAAAATTCCAAGAAGGACAAGCAAGTGCTCCGATGGGATTGTGTGGGATACACACACACGCACACTTTCTCAAAGCGAACCGGATGTTCGAAGGGAAATTAACGCAACAAAGGCTCGGTGAAAAATAGATCCAATTCGGTCACCACGAAGAACGGATAGTTTGAAATTTGTTCAGGCGAAAGACGCACACCCGTATTGTCCGCATTTGAGCAAAGGTGCTGGACCATTTCGAACGCCTTGGTAAACTGGCGAAAAGGCAGGAACAGCCCATTGCTATCCTCAAATCAGGAGTTTGTGTTGGGCGTTCTTGTTACCAGATACGGGATGATATTGAGAAAGATAAGCACGAAACCATATCCTACATTCGGAACGAATGGATGAACGATACTTGTCCCTGGATATCCCAACGAGGGTCTATTTTCCTACACTTACCCGCAGCACACGCTTCGGCAGTCCTCGATCGTCCTCCTCGGTGATTTGTGTGCGATATGACGATTTCTCAAACACCGGTGGATTGTCATTTACATCGCATACGTTGATCAGAACGGTGGTGTAGTTCTCCTTAAAATTATCCGATGCCGCCAACCGTAGTTCATACTGTTTGGGGTTACATGGTCAGAGGTAAAGGACCAACATGGAGTCGCTTTATTGAACGTGCACCGGGGGATGGCGAAGAAATGGGTCTAATTATAGGTGTCACGCATTCGTACCAGATGAACCGCAGAAGGTATTTCTTTGGTCTTACCTTTTTGATCTTCTCATAATCCAACGCCTTGGCTACGTACAGCGCACCGGTTGTGTTGCGTATGACAAACACATTGTCTATGTTACCGCTCGAAATCTTGTATCGTACACCGGACGCTGTAATGAAAAGGGAAAGAGAAGGTAAAAGGTTGATTGTTAGTCTGGATGTGTCGCTTGAAATGGGCTCTACTATTTCCCTCAAACGCACAAAGCTGCACGAGTCATGTTGGTGCGCTGAGGTGTTTCAAATTGTGTATGATAATTAGCAACTCCCACCACAATCATGTGGCACATGCTGGATTCCAGCATTCCTGCATACTCGAGTACGTGTAGAATCAGCGTTTAATTGCACTGGTGAGCTGAAAAGCCTCTCCCCTAGCATCCTGCTATTTGTTGGGACGCTTAGAAGATTAACTTTAGAGTCGGCTTTCGACCAGCAAATGGTACACAATATAATCTGATATTTCGAATCTAACCGGGCCAACTGGGTAGGCAGAAGCACAGATTTATGCTTATTTCTAAAAACCAAACCACAATTCCATTGGTTCAAGTCCAAACCATACAGTGAAATTGCGTTATAATGTTAAAGTAGGATTGAGTGTGCGTGCTGGTGCGTGTTGTGTGCGTTTCCGAACGGATACAAACCGTACACTTGCGTACTCCGAAGAATGAACATATTTTCTGTTTAATATATTTATACTTAAATAAGGTTTAGCTTCAAAAGTATATTATTCAAAATATGGATTGTTCTTGCCTTGAACAAAAAGTATGTGCCCAGAAACGATTGTGTGTGTGTGCATATGCTCCTTGTAGTGTTTCCATCGTCTATCTTGTAGCATACATTTTTGATTCGAACTTGTGCTGCGACCCAATGGCAATGTTCAACGAGCTCTCGCTACCACAATCGGCAGCTTTGTTGCATCGTTCCCAACTGTAGGAGGCTGCAACTGCTTTTCATGCAAAATATTGTTCATCCCAGTTGAGCTTCATGTTGGTGTTACCGGCGAAGTCGTTCGAAGTGTGTGGTTTGATTTATTATGTTCATTAACATATATTTACATATATTACTGCTCCAACGCCTCGCCCCTGTCTGCAGGTGAAGCATGGCCTAAGAGGGAAATGTACATACATACATGTCGCGGTACGTGGTGCAACTCACGCAAGCTTGCAATGCAATATTTTGTGTTCCATTTTTGTGCAGGCCCGATTTTCGTGGCGTCTAATGTGGTAGAGAAGAGGTTAAAAAATGGTATCATTGGACAGAGGCAGAAACGCCAGTGTGCAATGTTAGAATCGGAAAAACAGTGGGGGACGGTTTTTGGGATGGGATTCGTAGCTCTGAAGTGATTGTAACAAATGCCACCAAGCAGTCTCCTTTCCGTAGAACACTCTGTTTAGGGTGTTAAACTTTCACCTGTTGTTGCCTTGTAGCAATAGTTTAGTCTGAAAACAGAGTGTAGTAATGTTACATAGTGAACGCTTTGAGTTGATTAGAACCAGTCGTGTAAAATTAGATAATCCCTGCAGGAAAACATGCAGCCGGGGCGCACACTGAAAGCACTGTGGTGTACACTGTGGGGATAAATTTCCCTTCCCAAACTTTACAAACTCGATGGTACACTCGCTTGGGATGCTGACTGCCTTCACCTCTGTTGAGTTGTCAAATTAGACTACATTTATATTCCAGTCAGCGTCGCGGTAGCGAGTGAAAGCGTAACTTTGATTGAATTTCATCACACTGTGCCACTTTCTTTGCGCTGCACAATAGCTACTCTTTGGAGGTGACTGGTGTAGCGGAGGTCCATGCCGCGCACAATGAACGCAATTTTCGATGGTATGGAATTATAAATTTGTTTAAGGAGTAATGGTAGAGGAATGTTATAGCTCCAGCATGATGTTCATTAAAAGTTATTTGTTTCGCTAGCCTCGAAGGAAGACTCGTATGAAAATGAAATGATTAAAACAATAAGTTAATTGTTTTGCAGACCAGATCACGGATAGATGAAGCTTGATTAGACAAGGTTAGAGAACGCTGAGTTTAAGGTATGGTATGGAATTATAGCAAACATGGTGGAATGTTATGTACAGTATCGCTCTTGTTGCAGTTGTATAAAGAAATGTTTGAAATATCTCTTTTATGTTTCTTAAAGCTTTGTACATGTAAACGATCAATCAAAATGATTGTCATGTAATTCCGCAACACATAGCACGTTGCTACAAGGCATTCTTGAAAGTACACTTTAATTAAATTCATTGAATGCAAAGCATTGGTTTCATTCCACAATCCATTATTCTTTTTGAAGATAATTTTCCTGTTTTCTTGGGTGAAGTATGTGTTAAGGTATTTGTTTTACATTTTTCACTCAACTTTCACAATAACCTTTCCGTTAAAAACGTAGATAAAGCTAGGGTAATTGTTGTTTTAAATTTGTCTGCCATTTCCCCCAATTCCCTGAAGACATTTTGAGTGATGGTAACGGAGTTTCTTGACTGTGAAGAAATTCTTTAACCTTAGGTAGCACTAAAATAATAAATGGGGTCACCATGGGGTTGACGAAGTTTTTTCAACACAATTGAACCGTAACAGTTTATATGTATGACCGTCCCTCATTCGGGCTTAGCTTCACAAAACTGGTAAGTGTTTCCGGAATTCGTAAAGGAATCTTGATGTCATTTTTTGCAGACCCTATACAATTCGTTTCACTTCAAGCGAAGCCTCTTTTCATCAGAGTGCGTTACCGTCCTATCGAAATAATGGCAATGTGACCGTTATAAGCTGATTATCGGTGTTTCAGTGGTTCATTGTTGTCCATCCTGTATCTATCGTGTATGGAGCTTACAGATAAAATAAGCTTTAACGAAGAAAAAAATTGTATGGCAACTAGTGATGTGTTGGTATGTTGAGAGAAATCAATAACATTCTACAGAGGATTATTATTGTTCATGGCAACCTGCCACATGCCAACGAAATGAATTTGTTGTTGCTATCAACAGCTCGGTGATTTAATACCACTCGATGGTTAATGCTTCACCGCTCAATCACAAGGACGAGTGAATGTTTGGTGATTGAACTACGAGTTTGTTCTAGCAGGGCGGTGCATCGACAACTGGCATCATTGTAACTGTCAGCTCGAATCATCCGGTGATGGAGGTTGTAAAAAAATCTTAAAGGCGTTTTACAATACCTTTTAGACTGATCAAGAGATAGAACAAGGCCGATACCTACGCGCAGGCTTTTCCACTGAAAACGACGAGGGAGGAACAATTGATCATACGCAACCTTTCAGTTTGAGTACCAACTAGCTAGTGTTTTTTTCATTTGTACAACTAGAGTTTTTATAATATTGGCTAAACGTTATATCGTGGGAAGAATAATTTTCCTCATTTTCACGCATTTGTCTATATTGTTAACACTCTTCCTTTTGACGCGCTTTCGTTATCTCTTGAGGAGGTGTCTCGAATGATATGTTTAATATCAAGTGCTATAGATGGAAATGTGATCCTTTTTTTAAGTTGCCATTCTCGGATGAGAACGAATTGGTTGCATTGATTGCGGGCGTAAGGGGTTTTCTTTGGGCAGAACTGCACCTAACATCTTCTGTTGCATATTTAGAATATATAGAATATTGACAATGCAGGGGTCAAGTGCCTATAGTTACTGCTTTTTAAATTATATACCCGGATGATATTGGTGACGAGCCTGTATTTTAGGCTAAAATTTTCATAATTTCCTACGCTTCTCGAGTTGGTCCTTGATTGAAGATAGTTATGCATGCACGCAGTAATCATAGTTTAAATAACTTTCGTACTATTTTGCTAATTGCTAGAACGTACTTGTCAAGAAGAACCAGATGGACTTACTGGATGCGTAGCATATTACTAGACGTATGCTGTTTATCACGCCGGAGCACGTTTGTTTATCAGGGCTACTACTTGAAAAGGGTCAAACGCGTTTTGAGCGGTTTGCTCATTTTAAATTCGAAAATACTATCCGTTAAGCTTGACAAATATGATCGTCGCCGCGATCACTCACAAAGTGATATTAAATTATATCAAATTTATAAATTAAAGGAGTCGCGTCTGCACCAGTGCTTTAAAGTGACACGAAATTCCAATTCACCAATTTGGAGTAACAGTTGCCTCAAAGCAGCATGACCATAAGCGGTTACCTCAAAGAACGTGTTTACAGTTAAACAGTGAGGAGAAGAGAATCCTCAATGCATTTTCAAAAATTTCTTTGACAACAATTTTGTATAACTGATACAGTTTGTTGAACTTTGCCAAAATCTTTGCCGTGAACAATGTTAAGTCCTCAAAAATGTGTAAAAGTATAAAAACAAAATCAAACCATTGACACTCTCACAAAAAAAACCATCTTGCTACAAATACAGATCTCCTAGACACCCCGTTGTTGTTGACGAAATTATACATAAAATTACATGTCCACTGACATGTCGAGCGTCCTTTTATTCGGTGTGTTGGTACGATGGAATAAAACCAGACTCTTCAAAACGTTAGTTGATGCTTCTTTGAACTTTGTTGAAGTTTTGTTTTTTGTCAGTTTGACATGATGGATGAAAATTGCGGTAAAGATGAATCCTTTCCCGCGGCGAGGCTGAAACTTGTATCACCAAACCGACTGCTGGGCATAACGTTCGCCTTTTTTGGTTATTAATATTTTATGTTGTTGTTATGCATGTTTTGTTTTGTTGTAATTCTTGGAGAAGTTTATATAGGTCCACTTCTAGGAAGGTGCACAGGCTGTGGCTTTTCTTGTAATATGCAAACAAAGATGTACAAATGATTTATTTCAGGCAAAATAAAAACATGTAAACCCAGTTAAGTGCATGACATCACTGTTGGTTATTCAATTTATGGCACGTTATTGACAGGTAAATGATTAAGTGCTAGCTGTAAATTATGAAATCAAGGAAGGTTTACCAGCTTGAATAGTTTTGCACAGTTACCATTTTTTTTAAAGTATCACATAGACTACAACATAAGTATAAGTTTGATTGAACATATCGATGCACTAAACAACCGTATACTTCTGCAAAAAAAAGAGTGATTAGCGACTGAACAATACATTCATCTAATGAAATGCTTATGAATGCATTTGTTTGCGTTCAGATATTTGAAGGACTCATAAACCCCGAAAGGCAAAAAAAAACATTTCTTGACTCATTTTGAAATCTCTGGCTGAGATGAAGATGGTTTGATGCTCGAGTTTGTGTGTGTGTGTTTGCGTATAATCCGTTTTTCATCTTCTCTAGTTTCAAAAATTTCCATGTGATTTCTCTATTTTCAATTATTGGGTTTCTCCTGCTGCCGGTGCGCGGTATCGCTGGACAGCCACGAAGAAACCACAAAAGCTCTTACTCTCAAGATGATTAGAGAAGATTGTGTGGTTTGTTATTGCCGATTGTTTGAGGTCCGCAATAGTACATTAGAGTAGCGCTTCACTTAAAGCCCTTGGCCTTGGTTCACACTAGGCAGCGGCACTGTGGCGAGGCTGTTCAATCCAGCTTCGATGAGGTTTAAGAAAGCCGATATTGTCTCATCTGCTTGATGCATGAAAATCGGTTCTGACCACACGGGCAGATCATGTATCGGTTTCCCATGATACACATACATAGACATATAAGGCTTAGTTCTAGTACTCCTTTCCTGCTTCTTTCCTTCGAATCTCTCGGAGCAAGAACAACGATTTGGAAATCTGTCGATGCTTGAGCGGGGTGAATGGTAAAATCGGGTGAGTGGTTGGGACAGGAAACATACTTTTCCTTTATACCATTGTGTGGCATCGGTCGAGCAAGTTGTTCTGCAGGACACGTGTGTGTGTGCATGAGACTTGCGTAATTTGCGAGTGAGTGTGATAGTGTTTTCTTTTACTTTATTCCAGTCCATCTTACCGATATCGCAGTTGAGCTCAGATCTCTCCTCCATGGGAAGCGAATCCTGAATCATTGCATACTTATATTGTTCCATTTTCCACGTCTTTACTTGTCAAGTGTACTGATTTTTGATTTTTTTTATGCTTTGCAAAACGCTAACCAATCATTCAATGGATTCCCAAAATTTAGTGGGAAACAAACGATTTTTTATTAACGTACCATCCAAACGGCTGCTGTAGTAAGTCTTATTGGCCTCTTTCTCGTCCTTTCCTCTCTCGTCTGTATAGTTTATCAAAGCTTCATGGAAGGGTATGGCAGTCCAGACATTTGAAAAGAAAAAAAAACGGATTGCAACCACTATTTCATCTTCTTCGGCAAAGTAAAACGTGTCCCTAGGATAATAAACAGTGATAAAAATCCATGCCAAGGAACATGTAAAATTTGCACATAGAAAAAAAATGGTACAGTAATCTTGCAAATGAATAAAACTTTTCATCAACCAAGTTGGAGGGAGTTTTTCTATTCGATTGGAAATAAATTGCTGTATCCTTTTGAGTGTAATCAAATTTTTGTGATTTTTCGTTGTCGTATCTCGTGCTCTATTCAGCTGAACATATACCATATTCGATATAGTTGGGATTACAGATTTTGTTTTGCACTTTTTTCTAAACATTGTTCAAGAGGAGAAATTGAAACATCGGGATTATTTTCTAATGTGTAACAGGTACGTTAAGTGAATTGATTTGAGCATGTCAGGCAAAGTAAAATATTTATATCATACAAAAACGATCTATTTTTTATGAACCACAAAACTTATGCCACTATTATTAGTTAAATAAAGTATAGATCCGTTCTCAGGTTAAAAAGGAAATATCCTACAATGGTTACAATTTTTTTTCAGAAAATGTATTAGAATAATTTGTATGAAACATGAATACATGATGTTTAAATGTATGATTCTGTTTTTTATATATTCCTCACAACGTAGCACTTGACGATCGAAGCTACGATTTTAAATGAAACACTTATTCAGGAATGTTTTGGCATGATTACCGCCATAAATTGCTCAAAGAAGTACTAAGCCGAATTGTTTTTCTAAACTTCTCTAAAAAATGAAAAATCGATCACAATTGAAACCTTTAACAAATTCATCTTACAATGTTTTAACAATGATAACAACCGGAAATAAAAGTCAGACTTAATGTCTTTATTTTGAATGATGTGTCCATTGTGTCCAAATCATGAAGTTACATCGTTTGCAAAAGCACAACAACTGGCGTGCACAAGCATTACAACAAATAGACCAATATGTTGCAACCAGCGTCTCGGGACCCAGTAGATGTTTTGGCACTGCAGATTTACGTCCTTGGAATTGCAATCAGTGCCAAAACTTGCACTGCTTCACTATATAGGACAACCAAAACGGGCACAAAGCAAATTTTGTCAGTAACAGTTGCTTTGCTGTGTCCCATTGTCCCATCGATGGGTAGGCTTCAAAATAAGTCGTTGGGAATGTAGAACTGCATGGCAAGCAAAATGGCAAATGGTGGTGAAGAGATGATATTTCTTTGTTGAAAAGTTTTACAGATTTTTTTTCATTGCCGTTACACTGCCATTAATATTCCAGTTTTGCCTTTTGTGTTCTGGGTGCAGCGAGTAAGTGTGAAATTTGAGTCTTTTTTTTAAACTTTCCGTGTTGGTTTTGTGTAAGGTCAAACGAATAAATGTAAACCGATTTTTTTTCTTCTATTTGGTTGCTTGCTCTCCCCTGAGTAGAAGTTGTCTATGTGCATCGTTGCGAGCATTGCGCTGGTGTTGAATGGTGAGAGATCTTGACAGTTCTCACAGCATTTTTTGTGCCAACAGTACAATGGCTGTAATTTAGGATGTGGAAGTAAAATGGCTGACCAGAGGATTTTTGCAACAACAAGAACAAGTGCAAGTTTGCATAGGCAAATAGTGTTGTCTAAATTTGCGATAGAATTTTTTTACATGGAGAAATGGTTGAAGTTGAAGAAGAGAATTCACAATGAATTCATATGAAATTTAAACAAATCAGTTAAAAATAAATGCTTTATTTTTTATTTATGAATTTTAAACAAATCGGTGAAATAATGTATGCTTTGTTTTTTTATTTGAATGTTTCTCTGTTTGTTTAAGCTCTTTGCTACACTTTGCCAAATTAAAGCTTTACAATCAGCATGACGTGTCTTTTCCTTTTTTAACCTTCCGTCATGTTATATTTTCTTTCTTTCTAGGCATTACCTTAAAAGTATCATTCCTTCACAAATATCCAAGCCCTTCCCTTTGCGCTAGTCACATTTTGCTCGTTGTGAACGTGTTAGCATTAGTGCGAAGCGTGACAATGATGGTGTCATTTATTTTAATTGTCATACCTAGCTTCTGGATTCAAACCTACATTCGCTGTGCATAGAAGTTCTTTCTGCCACTGCCGTTTACTGCGAAGATAGGGTCAATATTAAACGAGACCACAATTAAGCTCATTTTTGAGGTAGTTAAAGCAATGAAACGAAACGAAAGCAACATCATCCTGCGTGGGACACATTTTCGCGCCAATGGTCGGGCCAACGTTAAACTCTTTTAGTAGCAAAACTTTGCCATACATAATGTGTTTAATGAACGGTATGTGCTATTTAATAAACGATTCAATGGATTCAAAGGATATGATGGCTATCCAGAAGCCCGTGACCTGGAACGAGGGTTGTAGTAAGGAAGAATATACTGTGGTGTGTTATTTTAAAAGTGTTTTAAAAGGCTACCCAAGGAGATTGGTCATGTATAAGTTGTGGACTGGTGACATGAATGTAGGTTATACTGTGATATGATCGCTAAGAAATTCAATAATCATTGTTTGAAAATTCACTTTTTAAAATCAAATAAAAGAATGAATGTGTTGTATCTTTTCGTACTTCCTTTGTCAACTCGTTGTGTTTCATCACTGAATAAATCGAAACGATGAATGGATTCTTTCCTTCAGATAATCGCTATTAGGCCACATGGTATTCGATCGGATTAATTAAGTGACGAGTTCTTCATCACCTGTGCTGTATCTGAAGCTTTGGGAATGTGTCAGGTGAGTTTTCAGAGGGAAGCTTTATGATACGCTGACGACAGGGACCTATTGACCGATCAGTGGAGTCATCATGACAATGAAATACACTTTATTCATCACCTCCATCATCGGGTGTGTAGACGTTTTCTCCAGTTTGGCATGACAGATAAGCTATGCAATAAATTAAATCTGTAAAAATTGTGTGCCAGATGGATTCTGCAAAGATGATTGGTCTGAGAAAAAAAAATGGGAAAGCTTTTAAGCTTTGTCCATATTTCAGACTAGTTGTAAGCTGCCATTGATCATCATCGCTCTTCCCAGTTGCGAGTAGGCCACAGGAATGGATCAGTGAATCGGCAAACAGCATTGTGGTTCTTCAGAAACAGTATGCATTCGAGCAATACATAGAAGGATATCAATTTAGTCCAATATCGGAATGTAACCGCACCGAATTGGAAATATTGATATAGGAATCCCCAAAAGCACACAAAGGTAGATTTTCCTGTGCATTAGACCAATAAATTTTCCTCTGACAAAGGTTGATTTGCAATTGATTTTACCCTCCCTGCATCTCTGCTACCACTCAGTCTACCCAACGGAGTCATGAATCCTCCATCACTGCCAAAGGCAAATCGTAAAGGCCCTGGGATTAAAAAAACTTGAATTATTTAAAACCCGGACCCATCCACCCATAAAACGTGAACGATGCATCCTAAAATATACTTTGATCCTACGACCTGGGCCTAGTGGGCTTTAAGCTTTAAAGTTTACCCATTCGGTGCCATGCCAGACAATGTATTTTCCTTTTTCTTTGCTCATTATAATGGATAGGGAAACATTTGCCAATATTTGCGTAACCACTTCGGTATGCCCTAATCCCTCGAACAGTAGGCGATGTTGTTTTGACCCGAGGTGAAAACATGTCAAAATAACTTTATCTTTCTTGGGAAAGTAGAGACGAATAAGTGAAAAGATCGCTGCACAACTTTTCGATCTTTTCAGTAGTTGGCGTGGTTGGTTGGTTTTGATGTTTTGATATTCCGTTTTTACCCCTGTTTGGTCACCACCATCCTTAGCCACGGCCATGTTTACACCTGCCCGTTTAGGTATAGAAGGACAGGGTAATAAAACACCCGAGGGTAGACAAGTCAGATGATAAAGGTGAGTTATCGATAAGTCGTCCGACTACTATCCAACACCAGTCCCTTACAAATGCTAAGTTTGAAAAATAAAATGATTAATGAGCGAACATAAGCTAAGAAGGCCTAGGGACCCCATTACCCTCTCTTTCAACAGTAGGTCTTCCTAGAAAAGGAGCCCAAATACCTTTCTCTTACAGTTTTCAACCATACTACAATCCAATTGACAGGACGGAAAATGGTAGTAAAATAAGGGAATTGATAAGAACCATCCCTTGAAAATAAAGTTTCACAAAAAAAAATTACCGGTACGTTGGGGGATGAAAAGCAAATCATTCAAAAAGACATAAAATTGATTTTATCATTATCACCAACAGCGGCAGGTTGAGGATTTGGATTTTTTTTGTGGTTACTGCAATGATTGGTGCGGTATCATAAAAAATAAACTTATGCTACCTTTTAACAAGAAAAGCTTTAAAGGAACCACTGGATACTTTTGTTTAATAAAAACCCTACTGGCGCTTTGCCCAGAGAGCAACTGTTCCGCATTATCGATAAAGAATGTCCCTTCAAATGTTGAGCATTGAGTGGAAGTGAAAAAATATGACGATGAAAAATTTATAATTCTCTGCAATGTGTTTTAACATATTCAGAGTCTTCCATTTTTCGCCTTCGGCAGCGTCGAAAATAATGAAGTTTCATAAAAAAAGCTAGATGATAGAGTCCTAAACCTTGAAGCGACAGTAGTGTCATACTTGATTTGCACCTGTACGTTTTAACGATTGGAGAGAGATGCCGTCGAGCTGGAAGAAGCTTTATTGAAATAGCACGACGGTAATAGCCGGTAATAATGAATGGTGATAATGAATGTAAATCATGATAAAAATTATCCCGTTAGAAACGTTGCCACCAGCACCAGTTGGGCTGATGAGTTATCCTATACATTGTATGTTAAATATGCTGGCTTAATAATTTCAAGCTTGTTCTGTTTTAAATATGTATCAAAATAAACAATACTATGTATTCAGTTTTGATAATATCCTTAAAAATTTAAACGATGCAATTTAAAGATTGTGGGAAGGATATTCCAAATCCTAAGCAAATAACCTTTATTTTCAAAATATTGTGAAAAGATGGGTCAAAAAGCAAATAAATACGTTTTTTGCGCTGTTTTCATGTATTGAAATGATTTTTTGCGTTTCTTCACTGATGATATGAAGAAAAGATATATTTCCATCATCCACAAAAAGCTTTGGGCAATAACGACGAGCAAATAAAAAAAAAAAACAGATTAATAAAAGGGTCCCAATATTCTGTGTTTAGACTGTCAAAAAAATTGTTTGTTTTTTGTTGATAACGTTTACGTTTTACTTTTTTTAGTCAGTTGGTTTGAATTGAAAGCAACTGTAATAAATATTCCCATAATTACTTTCAGCCGTGTGTGTTTTAGAATTTTCCATAAAAGATCTCTATTGATTTGCTAACTCTCCTGTTTTTTTTATTCTTTTAACCATCCTTAGCGAGTTAACGAAGGTTTGAAGAATTCATGAAAAGTTATTTGCGTGGAATTTGTTATAAATTAGTTAATGAATAATATAAATTTGTATCTTGGCTATTATTAAAATTGGATTTTTGTTCGACAATCAATCATTAAAGCACAACCCTTGCATGTCTCATCAACTGCAACAATTTCTCAGTTTCTTTTTTTAGTAAAATATAATAAATAATGTACTTTATCACTTGCAAGCTTTTGAAAATGTGTTAAGGAAAATCATAAATTTTCGTTGTTTAGACAGACTTAGCTTTTCAGATTTCTAGCTAATCACACGATTACAATGAATTTAATTAATAATTTAAATGAACTAGTCGATAATTTAGACTTAAACAATCACTCAAACCTTTGAATCGAATCAATTACTAAAGTGAACAAATAAATTTACAAGAAACTATTTCAGTCACCATCAAAAAATAAGTAAGAGCGCTGCATATCATGAGTTAATTAATTTTTATTTAATTTAAACCCCTCGAAAGTACATCGTCAACCAATAAATCAACCAATAATAGAGTTATATGCGCAGCAATGATAGTACCTCTTCAATTGAGTGTCATCACCGTCCAGTTCAGTTCGATTTAGTTTGTCACTGCGATCGACACCATAAATGTTCGACATCTAATGCAATTTATAGTTTCAACCCGCAACGTACTCAACATCAGTAATGTTTGTCATAATTTTTTTCCTCGCTTGTGTGGAAACTCTTTTAAAGCACGGATGAGCGATGTTACTAATGCATTTGGTAGGGTGAACTGCATATTTTTGATGCTCTCATATATTCATTGCCATAACAAGCGAGCAAAAGTTAACTGAATTAATTCCAATAAAATTTAATTAAAGCAAAGCATAAAAAGAGGATTGCTATTACAAACGATGGTGGGGTGGACCCAAATGTGAAATATAATAGCCATGCGATTGAACATACACACACATAACTACAGATCTGATTGGATGGTAGATTCTTTTAATCTGAGCCGAGCACTGCTGCCTGAATGGGTTGATAAACTGCGATTGAGTTCAATACGTTGGGTATGAAATTAAAAATTTGATTGCATGCAGCACATCATCCCAGAGTCCCAAGGACTCCGCCACTCTGGTTGAGATGGCTTTGATTTTCAATCGTTTTAATATATGGTAACGTGGAAAGCGAAAAGGTCAGTAATTGTCCATTTCCAGGATTAAACAGTTGAATGCTTTAATTGATAGGATTTCAGTTCTTAATTTTTATTTGTTATGTACTACTTGGGCCGGTCTGGTGGTACAGTCGTCAACTCGTACGACTTAACAACACGTTCGTCATGGGTTCAAGCCCCGAATAGATCGTGCCCCCGTACGTAGGATTGACTATCCTGCTATGGTAACAATAAGTCACTGAAAGCCAAGCTCACTTCACTAGTATTGCTTTGCTTCAAGCAGGCCTTGGCCGACAGCGGTTGTTGTGCCAAACAAGAAGTACCTCTATCATCTTTAAAACAGTAAATATAAATAAATAGAACAGACATTTGATAGATAATAAATAACCGTAACCGAACTTCTGAAGCCATCCAACGGACGAACTAGACGTCTAAAGAAGAGAATTTTATGTTTAAACGCTCAGCAATTTTTTGCACCAGCTAAAGCTTTTTTCACAGCCATCATTCACAGAACTAATTTTTCTTGCTCCGAAACCGTATAATAAAGCATGATGAATTATTTATACTTTGATCCCGATATGATGACTTGGTATAGCGTGTAGGTTATCGTTAGCTCATTGCAACCCTTTGCATCTAGAGCATTTTGCAAGAGGATAATTTGAACATGCATAAGAGAGAGAATGTATGATCGAGCATGGAATTTGAAAGAGAAGGATGAACCACGAGCTTGCTGTGTTGTAAGGCGAAATTATCATCCTGACGATAGCGAAGGCTGGCAGGATACGATGGCTAGGGCATGTAATGAGGATTTCGGACTCATAACCCACCAAGAAAGTGTTCGCCAGCGATCTCCAGATCGGCATTAGGAGCAGGGGAGCACTTCGATCTCAATGGTTGGATCATCTAAAGCGAAACCTGCCGGAGATCGGATCCTGGAGAATGATTGTTTACCTGGACATGGCTCTCACGTTAACGTGCTCTATCGTGAACAAGCCAACAAGGGAGAAATAGAAAGCGATACGAGAGAGAGTGTTTGTGTGTGTGTGTTGTCTGCTGGAACTGAATTTTTCTAACAGCAAACACCCTAGATCGGTATGTTCAGCAGTTAAACCACTGATGTGGTTTTACAAAGTTTTTAAATAACTAAAATCCGGAAATAATATTTTATGCCTGAACACACACAAAATGCATATGCAAGAATAGTGAGCGCGATAGTACAGAATAGTGTGTATGTGGGTGGGCAATATAGGAGAACGGATAATAGTCAAGGCATGTAGCATCGCTCTTAGCCGGTCTCATGGTACAGTCGTCAACTCGTACGACTTAACAACATGCCCGTCATGGGTTCAAGCCCCAAATAGACCGTGCCGCCATACGTAGGACTGACTATCCTGCTATGGGGGGAAATCAATAAGTCACTGAAAGCCAACCCCACAAGTGTGTTGGCAGGCCTTGACCGGCATCGGTTGTTGAGCCAAAGAAGAAGAAGATGTAGCATCGCTCTACGAGCAGACTCCGTCCGATGCTACGTTTGCATATTTTAACCACTAAGTTTTCCGCTTCTTCCTGCTCTTCCTCGTTTTGGGATTGTTTTCTTCACATCCTTTTCTACTTATTACATTTGACCAAGAATATTGTGTTAGCCATAGATTTATCCACTTCTTATAACCATTTGTTGAAAGGGGGTTTTTAAAATGTTGATCTGTCAAAAAAAAGTCAAAAGAATTGTGCGATTAGCGGTTTACTCAGTCATGGTTTGTCAGTTGCTTGTGCATAAAGTTTGTAAAACTCTTTCGCCATTAGGAAAACAATTGTGTGCATTTTTTATGGGTTTATTTGCAAGCAAGCTTATCCAAATATAATTGTTTTTTCTTCATATTTCACAATGTGCCATTAGGTGTCTGGATGGCCGGTCTGGTGGTACAGTCGTCAACTCGTACGACGTAACAACATGCCCGTCATGGGTTCAAGTCCCGAATAGACCGTGCCCCCATACGTAGGACTGACTATCCTGCTATGGTAACAATAAGTCACTGAAAGCCAAGCTCACTTCATTAGTGGGTACTAGCAGGCCTTGACCGACAACGGTTGTTGTGCCAAAGAAGAAGAAGAAGAAGCCATTAGGTGTTTGGAGTGGATGAAAAAAAAAACAATGTAGCTAACAAATGATTATGATACAAAATTGCTTTTTTTATATATATTCAGGGATCTCGGCTTCTTACTGTATATTAGAAAAAAATAAATAAATTTTCTTGCACGTGTATGTGATTAAATCATTATAATGGATTGAGAGGATTGATTGTCAATTTTTGATCTAACGATCGTTTTGATGTTACAAGGTTTTCCAAGACAGTTTCGAATGTCAACATTGTTATTCATCGCATTTTAAATGTATTACAACAGCTGTCAAATGGTTAGTTGTTTCTAAATGAAATTTCACTTTCAACAAATGATTTTCAACACATAACAAAGAAATGTCAAAATCAATCCAACTTGAGACGCTCATGGCGAAAATCATGCTGTAGAAATTATGATGGAAATGAAATGTTTGATCGATGTGGAACAACATTTTGCATGCGGTGAATGACAATGTTAACATTCAAAATTGACTTGTGTTTACGTTTTTTGTTATTGTTGCGTCTTGACAGCTAGGGCTACGTTCATCCAGCATATTGTGTGCGTATGTTCACTGGGTGAAGCGATAGCGTTGCGTTTTGAATTGTTGATGTATTAGTGTTAGGTCCGTTAGGCTAAGAACAAAATCGTCAACCATTGTCGTTAAAGGATTCGGAATACACTGACGCGTACGCCAAACGATCACCTTAAAACCTGAGCAATTTTCACTGCACTTTAAACTCAAAATATCAAAACGTAGGGCCGATCACGAACAACCTGGAAAACCTTTGGAAACTAATTTGAAAGCTAAAACATACTAACAGTCGTCAAAACAACCCCTGCTGTCGCCAAATTATTTCCCTAAAGTAAGATCAGAATGCGAACTTATCGTCAATTTCCATCCTTTTGTATTACTTCACTCTGATTAATGGGATTATTTACGCTTCAAAAAATTGTAAGCTCATGTTCGATTTACTTTAGAAAACTGCTAATAAATGTTTCCCTCATAAATCAGATCACAGGATGTACAGTCGAGGAAGTTATGTGCTATTTTCCAATGAGGTTCAATAGAAAGCAAAAACTAGCTAGCAAGTTCCTAGCGCTATGAAGCAAATCAAAACCAAGCGCCCCGTTGCTTGCTAGTGATTGCTAAATTTTGAGCAGCCAGTCCCAAACTCGTTAAGTATCGTATGCTCTTAACGATCCTAAATGAATGAATGAAAAATAACATCAGCGGATTGATTTAATCTGAAATGATTTGGTTCACTGACTGTTGAGTCTTCAGCAACACTACTTTAACTATTGTCGATTTCGTTTCCGACTTCTATAAGTTATGGCCATTTGATTAATTAGTATTATGTGAGTATTGCTTTAATCCAGTGTAGGTGAGCACGCAAAATTTTTTGCTAGGAATTTACCAAGGCTTTTGATTTTTTTTTAAGCTTGAATAAATCATTTTTTGCAAAGTTAAAATTGCATCTTCAACAAATTTTTGGACGCGATTCCATAAAAGCACTAGCTCAAACATGAATCATGCACCCATTTTGGTTTTTCCTATTTTAAATACGCACACGGCACACAATGTACGTTCGCTTTGTAGGCAAGCAACCTGGGTTTTGATTTTAGATTTTCGTTTACATTTCGACTTGCGAGAAAAGAAACGGTGCTAGAACTGTTTGAGTCAAGTTTGCTTGGGAAAAGGTTGGTCCTTTCTTGTTTCGGTAAATATTTGCATATGTTTGATATACTGCATGGTTGGAATCAGCGTATGGGAGAACAAAAGTGACCCGTTTGTCGGTGCTGCTACCGTTGCTACGTTCTCTTGAGGTTGTTGAACGGTCAACCTCTGTTGAACGTCAACGGAAATTGAGCGCATTGTAAACAAGGGGACATGATAGCAAATAGCATGGTTAAGTTATGAAGAGGAGGTAAAAATATCACTAGAAGGAAATGGTATTAACTTGATCAGATGCTTATCACACCGGTTGTATGGAAAGTGGAAGCGAGCATAAAGCTCCTTCCAGTATGTATTTTCTTCCATATGTGCTGGCTATCGTGTGCATTATTTTTTTGATTGAAGTGAAATATATCACACTAGCTCCCGTTATCACTACTCATCATCGAGACAGTAAGATGTATTGGCAGCCTCATTACTTTAGCAATTAATGAATCAATTTTCAAGCATACACATAAAAAAAACGCTGGTTAAACTTATCGATCCCCTGAAACTCGTTAACGGGATTTCAATGTTTGAAAAAGGAAACACAAAGGACATGATTACCTACAAATTGTCAGTCCGTCTGGAAACTGTTATGATTTCTCAAAGGGCCACAAACTGCTTGTGTTTCATCCGCTATACAGACATTTCTATGCAATGACATATGAATAGAAACGGAAAACCAATAACACTGCTCTGATTTTATGTATGCATACGAAATACGAGCAACTGAAATAAACTGTCAACATTGAGTTGTCTTTTAGCCTTTACCTTCAAACGAGCGTTGTATGCAATCAAGAGTGTTTTAATGGAATTTAATGATTATAAATAATTTTTTGGTACATAAATGATGATCCATGTAGCAATGTTTAAAATAATATTTTACAGTTTCAAATGTTTGGATGCTTTAAACAGCAATCAACTTCAATGTATTTTGTATTTTAGAAAGTAACAACAAAAGGACGATCGTGGTTTAAACCATCAGATAAACGAGGTATTGGCCTTAACGTTGATTGTTAATTCAAGGATTTAAGTTAAACATTCGGCCAATGTTGCATCAAGCTGGGACGATAGGATGCGGAATTGTGCAATAATTAAGGAGCGGCTTACGTCAAATTAAATCATCAAGAAGGTTTTTAAAGGTTTTTTTTCAAACAAATGCATTGTTGTGTACTAAAGTATGAACTTGATTATCGAAGATATTTCACATTTGTTCTAATGGGCCAATACCGAGCGGACAACACGCATTATAGGTCGGAAAATCGTTAAAATCGTCTGATTGAAGGATTGATTATCCTGCTCTAGGAACACCAATATATATAAAATACAAAAACATAGACACACAAATGCTCGCCAAACGATTTCGTTTGATAATTAACTCCCGACGACGATGTGTGTAGCTGAACTCCATACGGAATGAATGCTGCCATTGGGAATGGAACACGGTGGAAGTGACATAAAATCAGTTGCCCCATTATAAACGGTCTTTCCGGTTTGCTTAAAATCTATTTCCAGTCACTAGTAATTAGATACGTAAATCATGGTCACCAGAACTTCGGTGGTCTGGCGAAATTTCTTGCTTCCTGTGCGCAAAATCGCGTACTTCCTTCCGTGTAGCTTGGTAATAAATGCACTACACGTCTTGTAGCAGAACATGGCCTAGCAAAGGTTAAAATGAGAAATTATTACGAGCGTGTCTTTCGTGTCAGGAAGTATTGTCACGTTATGCGTTTGCAGGAAAATTCAAACAGGAAAAATAGCTCGTTTGTTTCAGCATTTCACTTACATGGTTCCTTTAGCTGAAAGTTTATTGTTTATTTACCAGAAATCGTTATTTGTGGTATGTGGCAATAATTCTTTTACTTTTTAGAAGCGTACTGACTTCTTTGATAACACACAACGGGAGGAATCGGTTTGGAAGTTTAACAAATAAAAAAACGGAGCAGTGCGATGAAAACGAGTGAAGGAATAAAGAATACAGCTGGAAAAATTCCAAAACTGACAAAAGACTATCTTTTTGCCCCTTGAAGCAAAGAAGAGTTCATCGTGTTACCTGAATTTTCATCAACAGTGTTTGTATTTGTTGATTACATTTGGTTATGAAAAAAAGTTCATGATCACTATACACATCTAGCCCATTCGTTTTCATTCAGTTGATTACTTTTTGCGTTTTTCAATATGCGGTGTAATAAATCAGAGCACAATTTCTTTTTTATGTTTTCGCGTGCTTACTTTCAGAAGGCTGTAAGCGTATCAGAAAATGGAAACCATAGCCAAAAAAGTGTCGTTATGGATGCTATATTTTGTCTTCACTTTCCCTCTCACTCTTTTTATTATTTCCCCTGCCTGTACATAATATCCTGTTGAAGTCACTTTCTCTCTTTCACAACAAATCTACGCTGAGTAATATTATCCCATACTTTATCTTCTTTTGTCGTGGTTTTGATGCGGCAACAAAGCAAGGAACCTGAACCTGAAACGCTCAAGCTGATAAGCCTCTTTCATCGGACTGTATATTTTCAGCCATTCATCTGAAAAATCATTTTTCTTTTCCCTTAACACCTGTTGCAATTTTGTGTTGGGACAAACGATCGATCTGTTCGGTATAGGCTACTCTAGCCATCTAAACAGTCTTGTTAGCAGTCGTTGACACTAAACAGCATTATTAAACGGGCTTTAATTAATAATAAATTATTTCATCTGTTTTTATTTGGCGTTTGGTGTCATTTCAATTTTTGTGATTAACAAAGCTGGAGGAAAACTAAAATCTCTCTATTTACTTATTTAACAGATCGGAAGGGAATAAAAGAATGCAGATTAAGAAACATTTAACAAGAGATGCAATATAAATAATCACAATCGTGCTGTATCTTATCTTCTTATTTTTCTTTTGGCTCAACAACCGTTGTCGGTCAAGGCCTGCCTGTACCACTTGTGGGTTTGGCTTTCAGTAACTTATGGATTACCCACCATAGCAGGATAGTCAGTCCTATGTATGGCGGTACGGTCCATTTGTGGCTTGAACCAATGACGGGCATGTTGTTAAGTGATACGAGTTGACGACTGTACTACGAGACCGGCTCTCTTATATCAATCCAAAAAGAAACTGCATTTAGTATAGTGCAACACGTTACCATTTGTGTTTTCCGCTATCGATAAATTAAAACGTGTAACAGTTTTCAGCGAAAATAATACTTGATTTGAAATTTAAGCGTGTTACTTGATACTATTTCTATGTGTAAGCCTTATCGATTCTCGAAATTTAAAATTCGTCCACCAAGCATTTAGATATTCATGCTTAACACATTTCCAGTGCCACCCCAACCATCACCAAAAGCTAATTTCGAAAGTGAGATTCAGGAACAACCGATAGCCACCTGACACAGACGGTTTCGTGGCCGTCCAATGTGGTGTGATAACCATAAAACCCGCGCACAAATAGCTCGTTCGCCTGCTTCGTATCAAACCTCAACGATTCAATCCTTTTTGTTGCGTCACGTTCATTCCTAAAAATTTTCCAGGAAAGTGACCTTTTTTTCGAATACCCACAGCATGTTCGGAATCAAATCGTTTCTAGCTATAGCCACAAACCCTCTGGGCCTTTTTTTATCAACGTAACGAATTTACGTTGAGACCGTGAAAAAGCGCAGAAAAACATACAGAAAAGCTCGTATTTGCACCTCAGCTATCATTTCACACAGAAGCACAGCCGGGAGATTGTTCCGTTAATTGATTATGTCGTCATCAGGAAGGATTAGCATCGCAGGCTGCTAATTTATGGAAAGAGGAAGCCACGTTTTACGAACCAACTGTATGCTACATCTACCACCGGTGCTGGTAACGTTCTGGGCGATGGCCTGTACAGTCATCCAGCAGAATAAAGCGAACCATCCATTTTCTGTGCTTCGTTCTAGCTGCTTTACTTGACAGCGAAGCGTTAAAACGCCATCCGGCCAGGAAGTTGTCCGAAACAACTGTTGGCTTTCCATGCAGGATTACGGGTAAATGAAGGAAAACGAATTCGATTTCGGTGCAACAGCAGGGCTTTTTCGGGGTGATAATGAAGGAATGCCTGTCCGGAAATGGTGGTATCAACGCTCAATTAGTTGCTAGTTTATCATTAGATCAGCGTTCTTCGTAGCACACTGGCTGGTAAATCCTGCACTGTTATTTTCAGGGCTCTCATTTCTCATTGACCTAGATATTAGTTGAATTGTTGACGCATATTCTTGTACGTGTAAAGCTGTTGCTGGATAAACCCTACACAGAAATGGTTATGGTTGATTGGTTAAAACAAATGGATAGTCTGCACTTTGTGTAAAGTAGCAAGTTGCTTGCTTAGAATGGGTCGAATTGATGTACAAAGCTTATGAGCTAATCAGTTTTCGGTTAAATGCCATCTTACGTGGGAAACATGCCAGGCATATTCGTGATTCCAAAAACAAAAACCTTCTCTGTAGTAGCTAAAGGTAACATGAAATCAAAGTTTTTGTATGTGTGGTTTTGCTTCATTCCCGAAGCATATTAAGCACCGATCAAAATGTCAATCAGCAAGCGACGTCAAAATATACTAGCCAAAATAAAGGAATAAATGTGGCAAACGTGCCACAGTTTTCCTGATGCCTTTAAGATTAGAAAGAAAAAAAAATCTTTAAAGCTACCCGCCCTTACCTAGAAGAAGTTAGTTTCTTCGGCATGGGCAAGTGATTTTTAATGGTACTGTGAAATGTAAGATCCACCTAGACCGTTATTCGCTACTTTTTCTTACGCTTCACCCACAGATTTTCTGATCCATTCGTTCCAAAGATGTAACCGGAAAACAAAAACCAAACAAAGCGATACATTTGAATCCGGCTGTATGCGAGACTGGATCTGGGCGAGTGCGCGCGTGAGAAAAAAACAAAATCAAATATAATAATCTTTTCTTGTCGTTCGGTGACGACGGATTATTTGCTCTCGCTTTGGTCGATCGTTCTATGTCACATTTTTGTTCACTTAAGCTTTACTCCACTCTCGGTGGTGTGGGTCATGTTCAAAAGGGCGAAGGAGTCAATCTGATAAGTAAGACAGCTTATAATGGAAAATGTCTCAGAACCTTTACCAAAACCGTTCTTCGCTAGCGTGTATGCCGTTCCACGGCCTATAATGTCACGCCCACGGTCTCTGAAACCGCTCAACGGGAGTGGATCTACTTAGTGGTGCTGAAAAATATTTGCAACAAAATGGCTGTCATAATCTGGCTCTTTTTTAACGAAAGAAACCTTTTTCAGACAAAAACAATTACGAAACAGAATTCTCAGTACGCTTCCTAGAAAAATGGTGCGTAATTTGTGGATTTGTTGCCATAGCAGCCGAAGAGCGATGTTTTAGTTGCTTTTGGCTATTGCCAAAAACGACTGTTTGAAACTGTTTCCAGTTTTTAAGTTAGTACTTAAAATTCCTTCCTATGAAAATTAAAGCTGTGATGAAAGCAAACTGTAACAAAAAAAAAGGCACTGGTACGGCGAAAGTTGCACAAAGGAAACATTATTATGGAACTTAAAACTTACGTGAATTGCATGACAACAGGCGTATCAATATATATTTTTCAACTTTGCAACTTAATTTTCTCCATACACCAAGCATACTCTCATCCACTTTCGAAAATTGAGCACACGCAATGATATTTATCTGTCGGGGGGCGAGCCAAAACTTACACCACAGCAAGTTTTGCGCTATCGATAAACTGTAGCGTTCATAAATGTTTTACGCTTTTCGCTTTGGGATGAAGAAATTCTTTCACATGACTTATTGTGCATTAATAATTAACAGCGTTGAACAAGTTTTGATATCCTTCCTGTATTTCTCTTTCAAGAATAAGCAGTGGGCTGAAAATGGAGCCGCAACTTAACGCTAAATCCTCTCCAGCAAACGATCTCCTATTTCGTGTGCAGTTAATCTTGTTCACTTCGCTACCTCGCCCTGACGAGCGGTGGTAGAACTTCCGATGACTATACTTTGCCACCGTCCATGGTGCCCAACGTCTGCCAAAGTGAGCGATGAGAAGGTAGACTCCAGTTGAATAACTTTGCTCGTGAACAAACGATAAAAGCTAAATAATCGCAAACATCATCATTCATTAGCTCGACGCCCAAGTGCCCTCGCAGGACCGATCATGGGAAGGCAATGAGCCTTTGGCGTTTCGCAGTAGAGACATGCGTTATGTGCCATAGTGTGAAAGATGTGATAATGTGCACAATATATACACAACGTACGGTGGTCGCTCGACCGCGCCTCGTTTTGTGTCACACGCGTCTTTCCCTGCTCTCTCCCGGGAGTGCAATAAATAATCGTAAATGTGTTTGGGCGTTCAATACACATCCTTGATGGCGTCAATAGTGTGCGATCAAATATGTTTCCCGTCAAACTTTCGCATCATCTCAAACCGTAAACCGGCACACGTGCAAGCATTTTTAGTGCAAAAAACAGGCGATAGCTCTCCCTGGTAAGGATTGGAGTATGTTTTTAGAGCCTTTTTTATGTCGCCTGTGTTGTCCTTCATATGCCGCCGTGAACTGATCGGTTCGATACTACTTTTGTAGGCGATAGAAAATCTACCCGGGGAGAAAACAAGAAAAAAACAAAATGAAAACATGAACGAAGCCTTCTCACTAACAGGAGATATCTCTGCGGCGATATTCCCCCCTCACCGACCGAGCAGCGGACAAGGGCTACGTAGAGAAGGTAATTGTTTAAGAACATATCCGTTTTGCGCTCGGTGAAACAACATTGGAATTTTTATTATATTCATTGCGGCCGAATGCACTTACAGCTAATAGTTTCCCGCACTGGTAGAACGAACTAGGGGGTAATGTGGGTGAAAAGATAGGTTGTAATATATGCGAATGGATAAAGTAGTATCAATGTGCGGGAGAAAATTTCTATTGCCGGAAGAAACTAGAAAAGCTGCACATTTTGCTCAAGCAAGTATAGAACGCATGAGATGAAATGCTGCGGTGGATGAGTGGTGAATAATTGGCTTGTTTGTGGAGGATAGGGAACAGTGATAAGCTATTTTTGAGTGCACAAACCACAATCTAGACAAACGGTGTCTTGGGTTTATCTGGTGCAGATAACTCATCGAAATATAAAGTATATCTTACAGAATTCTAATTGTTTTTTCTCCCACTGCTTCGACTCGAAAATTGTTCTCTAAGTGATCGTTTTTTCTCAAAATCCAACCAGAATCTGTTCGGGTGTGTATGGTTGTAGTACGGTGTTTAACAATCACAAGTTGATACTACAACAACAAAGTCACGCAAATGAGCTTGCTCTGGGATGAGGTACGTACGAAGAACAGAATGCCCTCATATAAGCAGGCATAAACTTTCCACCGGCAGTTTAAAAAGCAATTATTTTTGACTTTTTAAGTAGCGGTGCCATGTTGTGTTTCTATTAGAATACTTGTTAAAGATTATCCCTGAAAACATTGGGAGGGGCTGTCCAATTGTGAAACTCCTGCAACCAGAGCACCGGTCGCTGTAGAGAGTGTGATAGAAAATGATTTTATAATAAAGGCTATAATAATCTCAGAATGGGATGCTGCAAAGGTATACCAGTACACATGCTTTATAGGCAAGCTTTTCGTACCGGGATCGAGACATGACCGGGGCGTAGTGCTGCAACACGGCAAGGAAAAAGTTTCCGAATCCCTGGATGCCGGTGTCATTTGGCTTTTACCTCAATCTTTGTTTCCACAAGTTGCTACCTTCACCAAGTGGATCGTTGGCCATTAGAGTAAGAACAACTTCAAATCTAAACCGTACCGAGCATACAGCAGCAAATTGAGGGCTGTCAAAGTTTCTAACATAATCTGAAAGTGCCGGCACCATTGGGTAGGGAGTAAACATGAATATAAATATAAAACAGTCCCTTAAGTACAATAATGCTTTCCACAAGTGGGAAGCGAAAAAAATTTTCTCTATATTTTACACCTGAAATGGTACAAAATGGTAATTTTTACTTGTTTCGAACAGACTACTCTTCCATAAGCTGTTATACTTCAACGTTCTTGTAACCTTTTTATACTTCGTATAACTTCCATACATGTATACTATTTATTTTACCATTCAGGGTCAATATTATGGATTTTAATATAAATTGGCTCTTTCGGTCGTAAAGTTTGTACTCGACAATATTTACAGCCACAATTAACCGTGGTTGCTGAAATTTTGTGATGTCTGTGAGTGTTTTCTGAACTATCATATCTCGTAACATCATAGCACGGCAACAAACGATGTAAAAACTGTATCAAATAACACAAAACATTGATCAATATGAACTTAGGGACTGGCAATCTCCGCACATCAATAAAAAACTCAAATGGAGAGAAATATTTTGTCGTTTTTTAATAGCTACCAACTACTGAAAAATCTACCTCACTACCTACCCTCTTATCCGGCGCTACAACCGCTTTGCGATCTTGGCCTGCCTCAGGAGTGTCCGAAACCGCTCACGGTCTCGCGCCTTCGTCTGCCAGTCCGTTATCCCGGCCTTACTGGCGGACGCCTCCACGCCATCTTGCCACCTCAATTTGGGCCTACCACGCCTCCTCTGTCCTTGTGGACGGCCTAAAAAGACTTTACGGGCTGGGTCGTCCGTTTCCATGCGTACAACATGGCCAGCCCACCGTAGCCTGGCGAGCTTGATACGCTGCACGACAGTGAGATCGCCGTACATCTCGTATAGCTCGTCATTATAACGGATCCTCCAATGTCCTTCCACACATACAGGGCCAAGTATCTTTCTGAACATCTTCCTCTCGAACGCGGCTAAGAGGGTTTCGTCAGATTTGGACAGTGTCCATGTCTCAGAGGCGTATGTGACTACCGACACCATATAAGTACTATATAGTCCCAGTTTAGTCCGTCGCGATAGGGAACTGATTTTCAGACTGTAGAAATACCAGTTGGCATCCTTGCGCGCAACTCAGCTACCATGCTGTTGTCGTTGCTGGCCTTTGACCCAGGATAGGAGAATTCTGGGACGACTTCAAAAGTACGTTCAATCATCTGTACGTAACGCCTTTGGAAGATACATTGTAAATTATCCTGGATTTTTTGTTGGTAGGGTGGCGCTTCAATTGAATGATATGATTATAAAACTTTGTTTTATTATTATTATTGCATTCTTTATTAATGGCAGCCCGTTCTGCAACGGTTTGCAAAACGTGCTTTGTGTTTTACCAGAAGATGCCTTCAAGCGCCTGATGGATAACGTTGACAAGGATTGAGGTTGAGAACTAGGCTGTCTGAAGTGCTTAAACGTTAAATGTACGTCTAGCGGGGTCAAAATATTTACTTACATTATAGACAACCGAACAATAAAACAGGCTTTTGCTGAGATATTGTAAGCCCTAGCGACCTAGCAGGGAGATGAAGATAATTGTATAAAATTACGCCGGGTGTGAAAGTGGGATGAAAATTGTGATATTTGGGAACAGGGAGAAAGAACTTGTAGGCGTTTGAACTTTCACTTTGCTAATTTTTATTTATTTGTCCGTTTGAGTTCATTTGTTTAAATGTTATAATTAATTCTATAATTAATCTAACCTTTATTCAGTCTCCTTGGTTTTATTTTCGGCAGTTTCATTTGTTTAGAAGTATTTGTTAGATACAAGCATTATTTATACTTAAATACTTCACGATAGATAAGTTTTGTGTAATTTTAGTGGATTGCAGCTAATGATGTTGTTTAGACACAGGCACGGAAGCCCTGTCGTCGAATCGTGTTTAACGAAACACGAAGATTGTTTCGTTGAGCTTTGAGCTTTCGGCTCGGGCGATTAGTTTATAAGTATAATTGTGGTTCTAGAAATAAACCCTCTTCTAATTTTGCAACCGAACAAGCCACAACCGCCGGTAAATATCGAACGCTAGAAAAGTAACACCGAAACATGAAAGAAAAGATTATCCGGAATCGTAAGATCGACCAGATGTAACTATTTGAAGTTTTTTTTCAATTTAGCTTATATCTTGATTCTTATAATATTATGTAGCAAATTTTATTAAAAATTGTAAAAACAATTCGCTTTTACTACTTTGAATATATTAAATTGCAAAGCAAAACTTAACTCTCCTAAAAAAATCATTTTCAGTGACTGTAATCGCTTGTGCATGAGCCAACAAGTAGAATTGAAAGTTAAATATTTCATAAAATTAAACTGTGTATCAAATTGCTTCACTCCTGAATCTTTCCTTGAAATCCAATTACTACGCACAACCAATTCCAGCGTGAACGTCTTTGCCTGAAGCAAAAGAACGCCAATCATGTCCTCAAAGAAACGATCGCCCCAAGCATTTTACCCGACAGCTTCCTATTTAAGCCTCACTTGAAACTGCACCTCCAATTCCTGGTTTATTTTCTACCTTAGGTTTGGGTACCTTCTATTTTTATGCCTTTTTTGCTGTTACTCCACTCATTTCTGGATTTCGAAGGAAATTCGATTCGCAGCAATGGGAAATCGTTATTAAAATAATTAAATTAAAACATCGTTCCCGTCATTAACACCGTTCACCGGAACCGTGAGAATTTGGGCGACGGCTGTTGATTTATAATTTCAATTTAGCCATTCCTGGGCGTTACGGAGGAGCTAGCAGGTTGAGTTTGCGTCTGTGAAGAAAGAAATCTGTCAGGGAGATGGACAATGGATGGGGGGTGCTCGTCAACGACACGGACACAGATGCTTTTATTTCACGTCAGTTTGAAGCTAATGCAAGTGATGGAATGGATTCGTCCATTCCATTAAACGTCAGCGGCATTCCATTTTGTATTGCGTCTGTTGTTGTGTCCAGTCGCTTTTATCTTAATCCTTTGTTTTAGTATCAAACTCTGCATTTAAAGGATACTTTAAAAATCGATGAACCATGAACGAATTATCTAGCAGCTGATTGATGCTGTTTCCGTCCAAAGTGACTGCATTTAAACTAATTAGCATTTCTTTTAAAAGCACTAGCTACAACACACTCTGGAGCTACCGGTATAAGACCGGTATAAATATTAAAAATAGACGCTTGACATCCTGCATCGCGTGAAATTTCACGCCACCATACATCAACCGCAAAATCATAATCTTAAAAGCTCATTTGAAAGCATCCACATCCTTACTAAATCAGTAGAAAGCACTATCAGTTGGTTACTGTATTTGTGGAAGGTTAAATTTTCTTTTACCTAGCTTCCTTCATTTTTTTTCCGCCTTAGGATTTACTAATTAATTGTACGTACAAAGTAATAGTTTATGAAGTAATTATCATTTTAAATCAGTTTTCTAATTACCATTCGGTGAACCGCGCTCTTATTCTTTCACGTCTCTCGAATGTGCAACATAAACGGGAACTAAGCTAACGAAGGATTATGGACGCGTTTAAAATTAAACACGGTGGAGCGATCAGGTTTAAACGAACGATGGTGGAAATGCTCCTATGGTGAATCATTTGCGTTTTCATTACTGGTTTTGTGTGTGAGTAAGTGCTTGTCTTTTTTTAATTAATTTCCGCCTTCTGTTAAGTGAAAGCTTTTTTTCAGCTAACTGCTACCGAGGAAGTGGATGTGTATGTTTTTGCGTTAGTTTTCCTGATATATGCTTACGAACCATTGGTTGACAAAGGAATGTGTGCATCTTAGCTTATCCTCAACACGTCTCAATTCCCAAGTGGTAAGTAAGCGGCAAAGAACACGTGAAAGCTGATGAATAAGGAAAGTGTGTATCTGAGAATCTTGTTTCCCGCGATATGATGGGAATAGGTGAGAGATTCAATCCGTACTTTAAAGTGATAAAAACAAGCGTTATCGCAAAGAACTTAACCCATACAGCGTCGTTTACATTTTGTGTAATTCAATTATGTAAAATGCGTGTAGTACTTTGTTTCAGTGATTTTAAGCGAAATCCGCTTCGCATCTTTTCTCGCAACAGTACATCCACGTACGTACCTGTCACTCAGCAACGAATTCCGTTTTGTGGAATTTAATGAATATAAACTGATTTTTTCATAAATTTTCAATGTTTGCGTGTTGCAAGGTCACAACAGTGTCAACATTTGTTTGTGTTCGGTTCAGAATCATAGACAAATATGTCAAATGCCTTTTGAAATCTGGAGAATAGTGAGTCATTTATAGTATCACAAAACCGATCGAAGGTCGGAATAGGTTACGGTCCAATGCCTAGAAGGACAATCCAGAGACCATTCGGTAAATATTGTAGCAAAATGTTGCCTTTAAAAATATGAGACTTAGTCGACTTTATTCTGAAATACAAGACTTACAGAATTAATATTTTTGAACCCTTGGGTACGTGTATGTATGTTGTGGTTTTTTACCCTTGTCCTGCTGTTATCCACATTTTGCTTATAATTAATACTATGCAATCCTCAGCCATCAGTTCGTCTTTCTAGTTCAGGAAACAGTAAAAAGCTCAGCTCGGTAGCGAGACAGCATTATATGTTCCTCTTCTACCCGCAACCAGTTTAAGATCCTTTGTGCAAAGATGGCAGTTGTAATGAAAATAATGCCACTTGGGAAAAGAATAAAAACCAGGGTCTTTAGTATCCAACGGGAAAAATCAGCAACATACTTTCCCGGCCTTACTGCGATGGTTTCCTATGTTCTGTTGGAGTACAAACAGCTTTCGTAATTATAAACTCTTCCTAGTCCCGCAGGAAAAACAGGTCCCACTCAGACATATGGCAGGATGACGCTGATCCAAATGCGCTGCAAAGTCATCCATCGTCTGCTTTGGGCGGTGGTTTGAATGTCTTTGCCTGTTTTCTTCACCGACAGACGGTCTGACCCAAAAATATGCCGTACAGTAACAGTTTAATCTAATCAGCCGAGCTGAGATTTTGCCAAAGACAAGCAAGTCATTTCCCTTGATTTGAACATGTAATCGTCCGGACCGGTACTAGTTGCCAAGAGTGCGCGTTTTTGGCAAATTTAAATCCTCAAATTGAGTCCATGCTTGACCATGAAATCCACAAGCGTGTTCATTTGCTCGAAGCGGATGTTGCGGCGAAGCAGCCGGTTGCGTGTAATCGACACAGGAAGTGGTACAAGAGTTGGTAAGACGACTGCAATGACTTCAGAATTGCACAACTTTTGATGGCAATATTTTGTAGCGTAAGCGGATGTTACGCGTGTGCGAGGGAAAGTACATGAGACTGGTTGATAAGATGCTATTTTGTCTATTTTGATGATGACTCAAGGTTCTTCTCCCAACACATCGATATAACGCTTTGGTGATGTTCCGAGGTATGCTGTTTTTAATCCCGGTATAATGAAGATAGAAATGAAATTTTTGATACTAGATAAAGGACGATATAGTAACAATGCACGACCAGCGAATTGGAATTTGTGAAGTATGTACCTTGCAATAGCTATTTTTGAAGTTTCTAAATACCTGGTACTCGTCTATCCAAACGTTTTGTTTTGAACCGTTCCCCCAACCATTCCAAAAATATCAATATTCAACATTACTCTCGACAATGATTCGTTTGATTTCTTAACGGTAGATAGATTTGTAGCTAACGAGCAGAGTACGAATGAGGATATTTGCGCAGCACTCGATCTGTGTATACACTGAGATGGTGTACATATAGCACAACATAATCCACACAACATCGTTTCAGACAGGTTCACTGATCCAATGAAATATAACGGTGGCTATAGCGGTTTAGGTTTAGCGATTTACTTATAGCGGTAAAGATGAGAGGATGTAGCAAACTAATTATGAGATAAAATTGCAGCAAAGCAATCATTGGAGCAAGACACGACTTCCAGGAAGGTTATGTACGATGAGAGAGCCACCCCCCAAAAACGTCAAAATGACAGCGAGGTATCGAGGCCTTGACAGCAGGCAATGAGAGTATCAATCTTACCGCGAACGTCACCGTGAACAAAAGCAAAGCTGAACTGAATACACTGACTACACCTCTCGTTTCCTTATTCCTTACAGTTATTACATTCAATTTCATGTAAATATGCGTCCGTCTTCTGCATGCAAGGAGAAGTTTTTTTTACGTACCGTGAGATTCATTCCTCCGGAATCAAGCACCAACGGACTATGTTTCTAGCAATTCAAAAATCTAAAAGACATCGGTGACGCTACCCCTTACTAGACGCGGCACAGTATGTACTACAGCTAAAACTACAGCCACGAATACCATCATCGGATTTTGGCGTTGTATCGATGTAATCCTTTTTATTTAAGCGAATACTTTACACTTTTGTTGTTACTTTTCCCGTGCTTTGCTACCTAGCATAAGCTTCTTAACGGAATTGGAGAGTGCTTTTAAAAAATGGAGATTTGCAAACAGGAGCTTAAGAAAATGCTCTACAGCTCTACTCCAGCAACATTTCGATATTATAACGCTCAGGGATGTTGCTAGAACCAAATTAGGCGAGGATTGTGAGGGTGTGTAATTTTCTTTTAGCTTGAATACCTGGAACAATTTGAATCATGCCACTGTTGGACTGTATTGAGAACGCGACTATTTAAATTCAAATTTAATTTAAAATCCAAGAAAGCAGCAACTTTAGGCACTTGAAAATGTAGGGCTACATACGAAATATGCACCAGAATATGCATGTGTTATGTACAGATCTGCCCAAAACAAAATCCCCATGCCCACAATCAATGCGACCAATTCGTCTTTAGCCGAGAAAGGCAATAAAAAGAGGATTGAATTTCCATCCATAGTTTTGTCATTATACAGAACACTTGAAACACCTCATACAGAGATAGCGTAGGCACCTCAAAAGTAAAAGTGTTGACGCTAGGGAAAAAATCGTGAAAAGGTGGGAAACTATTATTCCACCGTTATAAGGTAAAGCCATTAGCATATATACTCTAATTGTAGATACGAATAAATACTTGCTATTAAGATCTCAAAATGTAAAAATCACTTGAAACAGAGTTGGAAACTTTTTCTTCCTCGTTTTTGAAAAGGTGATACTGCCAGCGCGTTGGCAACGGTCTCGTTTAGTCGTCAGATCGAGCTTAAAAGGTCTTGTAAACATCTCGAAAGTTTTACAGGCTAGTATATAATTAATACACTCAGCTGTGTGTACTTCCCTTCGAGCCAAATATGCTTTGTACGTTCTTTCGCTCCCCAAGAATGTTTACATTAGCTTCCGTGCTCTGCAAAGCGCTGCAGAATGGTCGGTGTATTAACGACCAGAGCAGTGTATCCGCGTGTAGCATATTCGAGCCGGTTTGTTGCGTTTGACGGTAATAACTTCTGGTAGGGTATATGTACCAATAGTGGTGCAATTTTTAGTGGTACAAATGAGTTTCAATGGACTTAAAGTATCATGAAGGTAAATTCATGAATTTTTTCACACATAGCAATTGGAATATGTTTTATCTTTGCAATCACAACACGTCAAATTTACGAAAAAATACATATTTTTGTGACTGCATCGTTGTACCTATAATGCTGGTATGGTTCCTATAATCGTCGTATTGTGTTTCTATAGTGGTGGTAAACAAAGATGCATAAAAACCGGTGTATAATGTCAATGAAACTTAGTTTCGAACCTGATTCCGTATGAATAGCAAGGATTACTGCCATAATTTCAATTTCTTACATAATTTGATCGAAACAAAATTATGAATTTGGTTGATGTAAATATTGACTAAAATACTGTATAACACCTGTCGGCAACCCATACCCGGAAGAGGAAGCTTGATTTAAAGTCGATTTTTCACTCAGCCAGATAATCAAAATTTGGCCTTTGTTTGGTAAATTACTGACAGAAAACTCATTTATGTTGATTTTTTCAAATGTCATATTCATCTCGATTTGAGAACTAAAACAACTATAGGAAACTATGCCTATTTTGCGTACATAAGGGAAAGCAGGGAAAAACGGACATATGGGGCAAAATGGGCACCCTCTATTTCAGCATTTTTTGACTACAAAGATATTTTCCAATCCTCAAAATGTATTCATTAGAGTGTTCTATGAACACCATGTAAGTTTCATAACCCTTACATAACAAATAACTAAGAAAAAATCAAAATAAGGTTTAGCAGCATATTGATTGAGTATAGAGTATAGAGCATATTGAGAAATTTTTACCACTTAGAAAATAAGCTTAAACGAATGTCACAGGGATGCGTTGAAGTTTTTCATGATATATTTTTAAAGATATGATATTTCTTTACAATTTGTCTGAAGAAAGCAAGGTGATTGAATGCGTATTTTTACTAATATAACAAAAAAACCAAAAATGCTTCACGTGGGGCAAAATAGGCAGTTACGCTTGGGGCAAAATGGGCAGTTGCTTTTGACATACGGTGCTTGGTGAGGCTATGGTGTTGTATTTGTCGCCTCAATAATGTTAACCGGCACAGCTTCAAAAGATTCGATTTTGTAGATTACAACGTTTAAAAAATGTTTTAATTTTGATCATATATTTTTGGAAGAATTTTAAGGGCTTTCCTGAACAGCAAAACAAAGGATAGAACGCAAATACATTTCACGAAACGTGTGCAAAAGCATAGACCTAAGCACAGTTGTTGTGGCCCATTTCGACTCAGTGTTTTGACGTTTCACAGTTTGTTTACATATGCCCATTTTGCCCCAGGGCTATGCCCATTTTACCCCGCGTGTCAAAAAAGCTTCTCGTTAAACATCAACTTTTATTTAATATTATTTTCATGTTTTTAAGATGTTTTCATTCTATGTGGCAATTTTAAATTCATAGATAAATGGTGGAGGCATACAATAATGGAATAAAAATTGTGTTTTGTTGCAGATCCAAAGGAATATTCAGTAAACTGCTTTACATGCCCATTTTGCCCCGCTTTCCCCTATGATAGCATCATCGTAAAAAACACTTTAAAATGCGTAAATATGGTCAAAAGCCAATAAATTTTAATAAAACAATATCATTTGATAACAATAATGTTAAAATACTAGTGATTGCGTTATTATGTGGTCATTTAGAAAATTAACAAAAATATGAGTTTCGTAATAAATTTTTTCTAAGGTTTTTGGAAAAATGTTGACACATTTAACATAATAATGAATTTTTCGGTCCCTACGTAACAGAATGGCCCCATTTAACTTTTAAACCCTTTGTAGAAGGTCAGAACTTGTCACACTATGATAAAGAATTTAACTACTGTTAATTTGTCGAATGAGACGCATTTAAGTGCAATACCACCACTATTGGTACTACCATCACTATAGGTACGTTTACCCTATCTAGGACCGTGTTGTATGTTGAAATTATTTCAATGTCAAATTTTTTAAATTGTGTCACAACCAACTTTTTTTTCTTGGTTCATTTTCTTTTTTTAATAAGAAAGAGCATTATAAAGTACAGAATTTAGGCTAGCAGAATTTGGTTCCAAAGATCCATTACACTTAATGATACATACGTACTCTTCTTTAATCAACATGACAATCAGAAGTTTTATGTTTTTTATAAATTCTTTTCTATATAGATTACTTTCTTTATATTAAAAAACAAAATAGTTTAATAGATTGGTACATAAATAATTAACTAAACACACACAACTACAAGCAGAAACGAATTCATCATTGATTACGTTAGATCCTTATAGATTCCAATTCATTAGGGTTAAATGTTTCATAAGTGCTTAGCAAAATAGACGAAATAATTATATCGTAACCATCAATAACGGTTAAAAGATCAGCTGCCTTCATCAAAACCTTCCCACCTCATGAAGTAACATGATTCTACACTTCCTAGAAGCTAATCCATCACAAACAAATCATATTAGCGTGTTTGACGGTTGAAGGGATAAGAAGGTTTAACTGGTTGTAAAGCTAAGTTATGACCTGGTTAATTTTACGGTTGTTGATTTGCGTCGCTTTACGCACGCACGCGAGCTCTATTATATTCGCCCGTCACAAACCCTGCACATTAAAGGACCTAATTTGTCTCAGCGCTAATCGACAACTTGTTTGGGTGCCCCAAAAAGACAAGAATTCTCACTGGTCGCATTTCACGGTACCGTGGAATGAGCACTGGTACAGAATTTTGTCTATTACCAGCGAGCAGCTCGTGCTATTATATTCCATTTTAGTCCTTTGCTTTTCCCAATTTACGCACGAGTACCAATGCGCTTTACAACCACCACCGGGGAAACGGGGCGATACTTGGCGTCCATTTTAGATTGTTCCTTTGCTCATATTTTTGAATCACCAACGCTATATTTATTAAGCCAGCCAAGCTTAACCGAAAGCCGGTGGCACATTAAATCACCGGCTCTGGAATAGCAGCGAAGTGGATTGAAAAGCCACACTGATTGAAAAATCAGCTAGTTTTCAACCTCGGGCACACCATGGTCATGGCCTTGACTGACTTTCGTAAAGGGATTAATTAATTGAATTAATACCCACCTTCCACCAAGCGTATTCCTTGCTAGTGGAAATGACAGCATTTTTTTAATATTCGTTCAACCTGCTTGATTCCATTTATAGATTTACGCTTATTTCGGATTTGCGAAAGGAAGCCAGACAGCAACGCTACGGTTACAGCCAGATGGTTTTGGTGATTGAGAAAACACGGTCGGACCGGCATTGGAAGAACTTGTATAGATGACTTGGTGGTGGTTCTGACGTTGGTGGTGCTTCCTGTTTAGAAGTTTTCCTACATTCCATCACTAAAATAAACCTTCCCATTCGTTTGCATTTGTAGTCGATCAAAAGTTATCATTGTTTAAGTATGTGGCCTAGTTTTGATATTGCTTTGCTCATTCAAAATTAGTTCAAACGTAACGAAACCGAAGCCTTAAAGCTTGAGATACCAGCTCTTACGCCAGCAAAAACTATACTTAAAAATAGCAAAAAAGAAATCCTCATCAAACATTCCACGCAACTGAATCGCGGCATGTTTGCGTGCGAAATGTTTCAGCGCGTTCCCTGCTTCTTGTTTGGAGTGAAGAGTGTTGCTTGTTACTTCAGTAATAAATAAATGCCTTTCTTGTTCGGCGATAGTGTAATGAATGCTTTTGCGAGAAAAGTTTCCGTTTTGTGGCATTTTTCTTTCAGTGGTCAACTCATTACCTTTGCTATTCCAGTTTAATGTATAAACACTAGATTCATTATTCATTTTAAAATCTTCAAACATTAATACAACGACTTTGATAACGTAGAGGGTATAAGATTTTCAACTATTGCGTACCGTTTATTCGGATGATGTTCGATGCTGAATGGAAAATGTGAACCAAACAAGGTATGTTTGCTGTTCACGCCACAACACGAAACTTCAAGTGGTCAAGTGATGACGGTTTGTGTTATTAAGTTAGAAAATGTTTTATTCGACATAGGTTTCAAAATGAATGCTTGTATAATTGCGCATTTGTATATGACGTGGAGATATAATGATCAACATTGAGCAGTGCAAACGGATATTTTAATGGTTTATCAATACAGTTTTTTTCCAAATCAGCTTTACGTTTATTTATTTATTTATTTATTTATTTATTTATTTAGTAAAATATTTGCATGGCCTTCACAGTGATAACTTAAACCAACGATCTGTGATGACACAACGTGTAACCGCTTCTTAAGACGCTTTACGTATAGAAAAAACACACATAACGCATCGCGCGTAATGTGTAGCACTCACTCACTTACACTAATAATAGCAAACGATTGCACTACTCCCTTAGATATTAGATTAGAATTATATTTTATGTTATAAATAAAATTATTATACGAGTGACCACCAAGCGAGCAACAAGCCAACTCATTACATACACCCAAAAGTAGTGAAATCAGCTAGAACAAGCCCATAGATCTAACATTAATAATTATTCAAGCATTCAAGTATTCAGTTTTATAGTATTCAAGAGTGTTAAACAAAACCAATAGGTTATTTTTATACGTATCAATCGAAATTTTATGAATTTTTATAAGATGAGTTAAAGCTGCCAGACATATACAACAAAGGTTCGTTATAGCTATAAAGTCGTCTTCTACTACGTATGTCGTTACTTAAATGTTCATAGTGTCTAAGCATCTTAGCTGGAGTATTTAAACTTAATCGTGCTAACAGATCTGGAGCGTCGATGTTGTGTGTTAGCATTTTTGCATCAAATACACTGTAGGCAACCATACTATTTGACAGATTGAATTCCCAGTATCCTTGCGCGATAAGGAGCGTCGTGCCGAGGTGCGTTGATTGGGATACGACGGGTGTAGTTTTTTTTACGGATTCTAGTTTCCTTATCCAGATCGACGAGTAGGAACACCATAAAACAGAAGAATACTCCAGTACTGATCAGACAAATGACAAGTAAAGTGACTAAAGGCAATGTGTATACAGTCTTAGAATGGCGATTAACAAAGCCTAACATTTTGTGCGCTTTACTTATAATAGTCTGGTAATTGACGTGTAAATAAAATTTAATGTCAAGCATAACCCCTAGATCACGGATAAATGATCGTTCCAGGTCAGCACCTAGTTGCTTATAATCATAAATCATGGGATTTTTTAAACGATTAAAGGAAAACATGGTACATTTGTCCACGGAAATAGACAGACTGTTAGTTTCACACCAATCACAAACCTATCTAATAGCTTTTGGAGCTCAATGCAGTGACATGGCACACGAATTACATTTAAAAAAATTATATCGTCAGCATACATCAAACAATTATGGCTAGGCAGTATGTACGTAACGTTATTAATATATAAAATAAATAGCAATGGTTTTAAATTGCTCCCTTGTTGAACTCCTGATGGGTTACTGAATGAATTTGAGGCGACATCATTGATTTGAACAGAGTATTTACAGTTTTTTTAAATAAGAGGTCAGCCAAACTAATAATAAGAGACTGAGAACTCCAAAAGTTCTAGCTTGGCAAGAAGCGTAGTGTGGTCTACGCGATCAAACGCCGTTTTCAGGTCTGTGTAGATAGTATCAACCTGACAACCTGCTGCAAAAGCCTCGTGACACACGGTGCAGAACTCTAGCAGATTTGTGGTCACAGATGGTTTAGAGACAAAGCCGTGCTGTCGAAAAGAGATGATAGAACGGCAATAAGCAATAAGTATCATAAACTAACATCTCCAGAACCTTGGCAGTAGCATCCAGTGATAATTGTTTGTAGAGAAATTTTCGCGTTTTTTTATGCACTGGAGTCGTCCAAGACAATTTCCAATGGGTAGGGAGTTTGCCAGAATGTAACGAAACATACAAGAGGTGGTGTAATGGATGCAAAAGTATGTTTATACATCTCTTCAATAAATTAGATGGAATACCATCAGGTCCAGGGTTGATTGCTGGTTTTAGTGTTTTTAGTGTTGCTGATATCTTCTCAAGTAATATATTCACGTTGGACACACAAATGGTAATAGCAACTCTAGGTAGAGTTTGAAGCGCAGTAGATACTTGTCGTTGATCACGATGTTCAGTGGAAAATTGATTATCTAACTTATTAGCAAAAGCGTTAGCAATTTCTGTTTGTTTGAAAATCATCTTGCAATTTTGTTGTATAACTGAATGTATGCTGTTATCTGAGCGTGTTATTATCAATTCGATGTGGCTCCAAAAACGCCAAGGGTATTTGCGCATTGACAGCTGAAAGCCTGTTACATAACGATGGTGCAGGACACGATTAACATATCGATATTTAGAATGTGCCATTCGATAGATTATTGTGGCATCATTTGATCTTGTGTTACAGAATGCACGATAATCTCTTTCTTCAATTTTCATTACTTTGGATAATTCAGATTTAATCTAAGGTGGACCTTTTCTAGTACCGGATTTGGGACAGCAGTCAGCAATAGCATCCCCTAGCAAATTATTAAAAACACCAACAGCAACATCATTATTATTAGCGTTAAACAACACTGACCAATCACACTTAAGGAGACATGTCGTCGTGCTTTACATGGACTGTTAGTTTGTCGTCAATCACATTAAAATGATCAACTGTGTTTCAAATTAAACCGGAGAGTATTTTTTTTCTTTTATCTCCATACAGTTGGTATGGTATGGTATGGTACCTTCGCACTCACATCAACAAACAACCACACATACTCACCCACACATATATCCACACAAACAGAGGAAAGCGTACAGTAAAGACGGACGAACTCGAATGCATTACAGCTGTAGGCTACCCAGGAAAACGGTGTCGAGAGGAGAAAAGTACACAAAAAATGGAAGTAAACATGACTTCTTGCTCAGGCCGACATCGTGCACTCCCACGTTGGCTTTCTACAGGAAAACCAACGACCTTTGGGATAACATGAGGTATGCTTTTTAATGGGGCTGAGGACTCACCGCCTTGTTCAAGAATTCATGCTTCGACGCCCTTATCAGAGTCCATAGAAAATTATCTGAATGAATTGGCAAATATTTGGTATAACATTATTTATGTGTTTTCCTGCTGACTCTCTTCAAGATAAAGGCATTTTTGAAAATGAGTCTAATTGTTTAACGTTTCTTACTAAGTGAAGTGAGGAAAAATATTGATAATTTTTTTTTATCACTTACTATCAACTTTTTTTGTATATTTTTTCAAGGAAATTTTTCAAACATTATGTATGGTGTATCAAAATACTTACCTTCACCGTGCGTTTTTGCGCTGACGTTGAGAAAGTTGTGATTAATTTCCACATTCTCGTCGATGTCCACCTCATAGATGACCTTCTCGAAATAAACTGGGTAGTCTTTCTTATCGGCAACCCCTGTTTTGATGAATTTAGTAACTAAAAGAAAATCAAAACACAAACACAATGATTTCGTCAATTGATTGTTTAATGCTATTTTATTATATTATACTATATTTACTCCAATTGTTTGCCACGAGGGCTTTACAACAAAAACATGCACCTTAACCTAATCTAGCTAAACTCTTATACTTAAGGCTATGAACTCAAACACTTCGCTAAAAATATTATTACGGCTGCATGCAAACAGGCCAGCGATTAAATAGCAAACAATATGAGGAATGGAAGAATATTTAAATTTTGCTGCTATTGTCGTGTTCCATCCAGTATCTTAACAGTTTCCAAATGTCTCCCACGCAACCGGTTCTGGAACGTACGGCTCCCGAACATCAGTGACCACTAATGGAGAACCGGTTACGATAAATTTCGATTTTCCTGCTTCCATTACGGTCTTCAACCACGGTAATTGCAATGCAAAGTTACACAACGTATAAAAAGTGGATAGACAAAGATGCCACACTAGAACCGGTAAAGAAAGAGAAAAATGCAACAGAAAAAATTGCACAAAGTTGGAATGGAAAACCCACAAACATTGTTTGCTTGTTACCAAAACCACCACCGACCCACCCTACCCACTTCCCAACCAATCCAATGGTACATTTCGGTGTTGGTGGGAATGGATCCATTATGTGTCCTCGGTTTTACATTTTCTCTTGGATTGATTTGGAGAGGCAGAAAGCCAATAGGATGTGTGTTTGTCTGTATGCGTGTAAGTGTGTTGACACTTTGAACAAATCCGAAATCCAAACATGGTTGTCCATCGAACCGTAAGCCAATGGTTTGTCGCGCGTTCCAGCTTAGCCTGTGATTCGGTGCAATTGCAATCGCCGCACGAATGTACCACGGTACCATGACACACAAGGTTGTGTTTGACCTCCCGCTGCCTTCTCATGGACAATGTGTGCCGAGAAGTGCAGCCACCAGCACCATTTGAAACAATTTAAAATCCATTTTCTACTAGCATGATTTCTGACTTCGATTCGTACGTTCGTTCGTACGCTGGCCATATACGCCATGCCATACCTCGAGACACGATACCATCAAGTGGAAAAATAGAACGAAGCAAAGGCCAGCAGTTAAAAACCGTCATCATCCGGGTTCAATTTGTAACATCTATTTATTGGTTTTGTTTTAATTTAGTGTTTTGCTGCAGTGCAGTTTTTAATTCTAAGGAAGACATGTTTCTTCCAACGACGCTTGTTTTCGCTTACATTTGGATTCAGATTTTTGCCACCGAATTGTTGTGTTCGGAGTGTCTTGAGGTCAATTTTATGCAAAAAAATATTAGTAAAGCGATCGTTTAAAAAACGATAAAAATATCTTAATGAATTAATTAATGTAAGGTTATTCATATTAGAATATTCCACTATTTTTCATTAAGTCTGTTATTGGTAATATTTTTATTTAAGAATAACGTAATTTCATTATTCATTATGTTAAGAATGGCCTTCTTTATAGCGATTTTTACATATATTGTTTTATGATGTATCGATTGCAAGTATCAAGTAGCTATTAAAAACAGCTTTCAACGATATTAAATTATTGAATTCCAGAACTGTGAAAATAGTTCGAAAAATAAGCAATACATACATGATAACATGAATAATGAAATAAAATAAAACAGGTTGTTTTAAAAACAAAGCTGGTTTTGATTTATTTTGTTTTTATTAGAGCAACATTATATGTGTTGATTGTCAATTAAGTGATTAAGAATTGCAAAGCATTTACCCAAAAGGGGCGAGGTGGCCATTAGACAAACAATATTCACACCTATCGCAAATGATTTTGTTAATCAGCAAAAAAAATTGGTTAATTGACACTTTATTCATAAAATAGAAATGCAATAAAAAAATCATTTCTAGCGAGAGAAAATTAAATGTGAGTCTGTTTGTTTGTTTAAACGCTTGCAACACATATTTTTATTCTTCTCTTGATCAAACGAAGTGATTTACTCTTTTTCAAACCGAACCTCTTTTATGGCATACATATATTTCAATAAATTCATTTTCTCTTCGTTCATAAAAAATCAATATTATTTAGCCCCGTGGTGACAACATGCCCATCAACAGTTCAAACCTTGTATGGACCTTCGCCTCATAACAAGGACTAATATTCTGGCTGTGTGTTACTAAAAATTGCTTTACTAATATCAAAACATATTCCGATTACTGTTGGATATTGTTTGGATGAAAATACAAGTAAGAATATTATCGTAAGGACCATGGAGATTTTGCCACTTCCATTGTTTTATATCTATAGCAAAAAATCAACATGAAATTCATTATAATGTTGATAGTTATGAGTGGAATGTTATTTTATAGAGTAACGCTGTTATTACATATTGTTGATATAAACAGGGTAACATTATTTTACCAAAAACTACCATTACTTCTCCAATCTCAAACTCTCCTGTAATGCTTTTCGGAATTTAATGCTATAACAAGATTCCATAACTAATAGGTGTTAGAGTTTCTTGCAGATGCCATCAACACGAGTGCAAAACGAAATAAACCGTTCTGTATGTTGTTCCTTTTTCGGTTTCTCTTTTTTTTCAGTCACATATTGAGCGATTGAACGGCGCTATGTCAACATCGAGGATTGGTAAAATAGTTGCATCAATGTGAACGTATAGTGTAAAATAAAATTTATTATTTAGTCAATTATGACTTAGTTTGCTGTATGTGTGTACTATTTTTCAATCCTTACTTGAACTCGAATCCAAATGGCAGGTATGCACTAGTGCATCGAGGGGAATGCTATATTCTCCAACTGTTCCAGAACAGACAACTTCCAGAAGGCCAGGTGAAACTGACAAAATTGAACTCCTCGCTTTTTTTCGTCAAAAGCGTGCGAGGCGTTTGAATGGTGTGACGTTTCGCTGATGCATGTTACGAAGAATGACAGCTTTTGAATAAATTGTTCACTAAAGTGTAGTCAAAACAAAAATTAGTTGCATGTTTTCTTTTTTGAAAGTTGAGAGTTTGCAGCATGAAATTGGTAGCTCAATGGCTGGGCAGTAATTTATAGTGATGAAGCAAATTTTTCCGATTGAATTGTTGTGCTGTTTAAATAGCTTTATCAATTTGAATGAATTTCTAATAAATTTTATAACCCTTCCAATTGTAATGCTTTGGTATTTATCAGGCACGTAACATTCAAGAACATTGTATTGCCAGTTGTTTAGATTGAATGCAGGGTTTTAACATTTATTTTCACATAGCTCATCCACTGTATTCAGCATTCGTTTCCTTTTGCATGTTGGCAGTCAGCGATCAAACCATCCGGTGGAACCAGTACACCATCACCCGTATGTACGAATGAAGCACCAGGCGCCTCCATTAATGACAGTCCATTGTTAACGGTATTTATCGCCATTTAATCGTTCGTGGAGCAAAAACTATGACAAAAAGGAACAAATTGCCATGTTCTGCGGGTTTCCAATCAATCTACCCATACTACCATTGATCTCCTTTATTTCCGTCGCATCCTCAGAAGGATAGCTGTGTGAATGGTAATAAAAAGCGTGATCTGGCAGATAAAGAACATAAAGTACAAGGCGAGTGGTCGCTGCACGTAAAATAAAATTAAAAAAAAAAACTCAACAAGCAGGGTGCAAGATTGCGGAGATGTGCACCGCGTCTCATGGCCACCCAAAACAAAGACTTTTTATTGACGCGGCATAAAATAGGCCTTGGGAACCTCCCCTGTATGATGCTGCTATTGAACGCCGTGCAGGAAAATTTCTCGCTCTTTTTATGTACATTCACTTGGTGGCATCCGCTATCACTCTCTTTCTCTTAAATTATCTTCATTTCTAATAATTGAATCTCCTAGCGGATTCAATTATTAGAAATGGTTCAATGAGTGTGTCACCGTCAAGCAGATAAAACCTGTTCCCTTGCCTTCATGCGATCAATGCAGAAAACAAAACGTCGAGTTCGAGGCTAATTGATTTTGGGATGGAATAATATTCTGCTTTACGACCATCCATTAAAACGAGCCCTCGGGGCTGTGTCTGTAACTCATGATGTGACAGTTGGAATAATACATTAGAAACTTTTCAGAAGGACAGGAGCTGCAAAAGCTGGTGGTCACGCATTAACGCCTCGGCGGGAATAGTTTGTTGATAGCATGCTTCAAGGGATGAAGATACAACATGTTTGTTTCTTTGTTCTTTGAAAGAGTGGCTGGAGACAGAGCAGTAGGCAGTTGGGCTTGTATATGTTATCAATAAATTCATTGACATCTTTATGAGGAAACTATAAACATTCAGATAAAAGTGTGGGTCTGTTGAATGAATACTTGGGAAATCAGAGGAAATATTTTATATTAGTTTAAAAGTACGCTCTCTGCAATCTTCCATATCCTTTGAACATTTGTTTTTATAAGCGCACAACTGTTCCTTACTAAACATCATTTTTATCTTGGAACTAGAATTAATAATCATCATATTATCTTATGTATGAACTTTGTCCTTGGCATCGCGTAGAAGTCCGCAAGGGTTCGCTGGTGATCCTTTTTTGTACCTCGTTTGCCCACTGTCCAAAAACCGCAAGCTTAAAAACAACAACCCAAAAGGAGCTGCCACACGACACCTCGGATTGAATCATGATTCTTTATTTATTCCGTTCCAAAAACATCACACAGCCACTGGCACAGAAACATGTATAGTTATATTCGCGTACCTACACTAAACAAAAGCTGCAGTCTCGTTTCCTAAGGCACAAACAGCTCAAAAAAGGGAAAATGAAAAGAATAACTTTCTTAAGTTTTCTTTCTACACCGTGGCACTCACGGCGCTTCCATCCCCGGGTGTCTGTATTCGCCACGGAACACCGGATGGTTGTTCAACGAGCGATGACATTTTTGTGCAATAAACAAATACTAAGTGAGAGCAAAATGGCCGAAGCCATTCTTTCTGAATAAAAAAAACTTAGTCGAAATAATTAATTAAAACATTTCATCAGTTTGTTGCAGTGGTACACACTTTTCAATTCTAATCTTGTGGAACATTAGGATGGAGTTTATTGTGCAGACTTCCTCCTAGTTGGCGAAACTCGGTCGTTGCGTTGTATTATTTTTCATTGAGCAAGGCGTCCCGGGCTTGGTGCTCAATGTGTGTTATTATAGTGTTTCCGTGTTTTTATTTGTTTATTACTATGATCCCAGTATGATGGAATGGGTTTCTGTTATCTTGTCCTAAAGAAATAATTAAACCCTTATGGGCGAAAGAAGATAAAACAAAATGCAGCTCCTGGGCCCTGGGGGTATATAGAAACCTTTATGTTGCCATTCTGGAAGTGATCATTAGCCATGAAATGGTACGATGATACAAAGAACAAAGCAATAAGGAACCCATCGATTTCCCTGGGTATGGGAGCTTTAGGATTTGTTTCTGATGCCTTATGCCACCCTTGGAAATATTTTTTTTTATATTCCAGAAACATTTTGTCAGCTTAGAGCGAAAGAAGAGGACATTTGCTTCTTCTGCTAATGAAATTGGGATTAAACTGCCAGCGAAAACCTAAAAATGGTTTGTAGAAAGATTGCTTTGCATTTTGATACCGTATTAAGACAACGACAGCATCAGTCTGCTTCACGGCATTTGTGTCAGAGTTTTTTGCTCAGACGTTTTTCTTCATGTCCCGTTAATGAGGTCAGGCTCGGGCGAGAAGAAACATAATCGGGCAGCTCATCTTCCGTTCCCGAAATGGGTGTTCTTTTTTGGGTTTACAGGATAAGCGTCTAATTGATGATGGTGATTGATCTTCTGATTTCAATTTGACTCTTGGTTTATTCCCCCTTTAGGAGAAACTGTTCTTGATTTGATGCAGTGAAGTGCATCTCTTTTGACAAGCGGTTATTAGTAATCGAGGCTTATGACTGTCGGGTTGAGGATGATTTTGGTTGACGGGTTCGTTGGATATCGAAATGTTTTACGCAAAATTTGGGATATGTGCTTTTATACTGTTTGATGATACCGGCACTGTTTGCAAAATTCAGCTTTCACGCTAAATTAACTATTGTTATTGTGACTGCCAATTTGGATGTATAATCGTCAACTCTCACGACTTCATAACATGTCCGTCATGGGTTCAAGCCCTGAATGTACCATGCCCCCATACGTAGGACTGAGTATCCTGCTATGGAAACAATAAATCACTGAAAGCCAAACTCACTCTACTACTGAGTACTGGCAGGCCTTGACCGAAAAACATGTGTTGTGACAAATAAGAAGAAGAAGAATAATAATAATAATAATAATAATAATAATAATAATAATAATAAGAAGAAGAAGAATAAGAAGAAGAAGAAGAATAAGAATAAGAAGAAGAAGAAGAAGAAGAAGAAGAAGAAGAAGAAGAAGAAGAAGAAGAAGTTTTTGTAACTATTGTAGACACTAGAATACAAAAACTTCTAGAACTACAAAAAAGGTAATTTTGTTTTCAATCATTTTTAAATATCTCTTAATTTGTGTACAGACTTTAAATATCTTTCAATAAATTTATTGCAAAATAAAGCTAAGTTTGACCATTGGATTGAAATTCCATCCTTAAGATCAATGAATTGCACAATATAGCGCCGTTTGACTATTTTATTGAAATTCCTTCCAAAAGATCATTGAACGAATGTAAAATTTGTTTTCAATCTTGTAAACAAGATTTAGTACCTTTGATAATGATAAATGATAAAGATAATGATCTTTGAAAAAATGTATCCGTAGAAAATATTGTACGGACAAACTTTCTCTTCCGCATCTAATTCTAGACTAGGCCATCAGCTTGAGTGAATTCCTTCAATCATATTAATTCAATTAATTAAGCACATACACACCTCTTCACTTCACTTAATCATCATTCACTCGGGACACTTCATAACTGATTCGCCCGCGCGTCGACTGCTACTCATCTACGTTGTTGTGTTACGGAGATCGGTTACGTACGCTTCCCGATTTGGGAAGTCCCCAGAGCGATCATACGTACGGTTGCCCTGCATAATGAATATTTTTACCCAGTCATATTACCGGAAAACACCAAACCTTGGTCGAACCGATACAAAGGAGGATTACTAATTAAAGCACCCGCATAATCTGGTTAAACTTTGTTCGAGACGGAGGAATTCGGGGGAAAAACGAGAAGAGCGAAGGCAATCATGTATCGGCCGATGCTAAACAGAATCCAGCAGATCGTCATCGAGGACACGGAACTGCGAGTGAGAAGATACCGGCAAAAGGTGCGCTTCGGGACTACGTGCTCATAGGGAGTAGGGATTTATTGGACGGCAATATCAACAATACTGGTTCGTGGTTGTGGCTTCATTTTTTCTCATCTCCTTCGTCCACTCTCATCAGAACATTGATAGCGGGTCGGTTGGTAGGCCGCTTCCGAAATGCCATTGACGTACATGCTCCGAAGAATGTGGCTTAAGCGGCTCGGCAATTTGCAATCGTGTAAGGTGTGGCCAAGAGTAGCAGGGGTGACTGGGTTTTTGAATACGATCCTGGGTCGGAATTTGCCCGAAAAGGTCGGCAAGGATCATTTGGGCTCTGATTTGCCACAACGGGTACGGTTGTTGGTTATGTATGATGAAACCATATATTTATCTTCTTATTTTCTGTATTAACTTGAAAGCAATTCCTTTTGTTTTGCTGTTGTTGGGGATAGGGTGGGCCTCAAAGCTGGATTATGCAAATAGATACATTTCTGGGGCGGTGTTTTCAGAGCATAACATGTTTGGCATAATAGTAACGGTCTGTGATCAGGCCAAACCTGGTCAGGGACGGGATATTAAGCTCTCCTGTGTACCTTTAGTGTGTACCTTTAATGCACTAACGACCTTTGCTCGTTATTCATTTTATTGCCGAGCCTACCGACATGTTATTAAAAAAATCATAAGTAGCTCCAATATGGTTGATGATATGTTCCTTCGAGAAACCACACACTCATTTTCACAGGTAAAAAAGGCATATCGTGTGGTGTACAAAGCGAGATAGGCTTTTTTAAGTTATATTTGATTGCATTTTTTTAAATGGTCATAAGGCTGTTCCATTAAAATTTGGCAAAACACCCGCTGCGCAAAGCGACGGAAGGCGTTATGGCGTTCTGAGAATTTTATCATGCCTTCCTTTTCTCTCCAACGGCAAATTTGTCAAGCAGCTCGTCGAGCTACCCGTCCCTGGCTCCACCTCATTCCCCTCGCCTGAGCGCGCTGCCGAAGATTTGGATGTGTTGGTGCATCAGACGGCCAATCGCTGTCAACCGTCGTCCGTACTTTTTCCCTCCATAGCGCCATCTCTTTCTCGCGTGTGGTCAATGCTCGCGAGCTGTTGTGGCGCCTAAAAATGCCGTTAACAAACATTGCGGCGATGAAGTTGCATTTTCACAAATCAAACCAAAAAATCGCAATGAGTTCAAACACTGCAATATAAAAATGACTAAGGAATCGCTAGTTTACGCAGGAGGGTTTGCTGTGCAACGCGCAGAATCCTAATCCGCATTAACACGTCCAGTCCGGCGCTGATTTTCATGAGCTTACCGTTCCGCCGGCATCTAGAACGTAAGCTGATTGTGGAACCGGTATACTGGAAAGTTCACTGGCAGTCCCTGGGGCCTGCCATCGTGCTGAACGTGTTAAGCAGTAAGCATAGCAATAAGATTTTGCTTTCGCCTGTTGTGGATTACATAGATATGCTAAGCATGCTGCGCATGGTTGTGAGTGAGCGTGTGTATGCAAAACTGTCGCCGAATGTATGCTCTTCCGGAATGTTATGATCCATAGGTCAAAGAAAGGAAGGTGTTCATGAAAGGCGGAAAGACGAATTGAGGCCCCTGTAAATGGTAACTGATGACCGCGAGGACTCGATTGAACATTATACTTAAATTGCAGGCGGATGGAGGGGGGGTGGCCATGGAACCCCAACTATCATCGGTCACAGGCCCTAAAATTGTTGCCGGCATGAGGGGTGGGGTGTGGGTGGGGGGTGGGTGAGTGCAGATGGTTCTCCAGCCACGGAGCCCCAATGACCATCTTTCCGGGGGCACTTGTCGCTAACACTCTGTCCACTTGTAGACATACGGCATACTACAGACTAGAGATCTTCGGTGACCGCCTAGTCCGCCCACCGTTAGGTCCACCGCTGGTTCATGACGGTGTTTTTTTTATCGTGGAGGTGCAACCTTCCCCCTGCCTGCAGCGTATGCATCGAACAGGAGACAGTGTGGCAGTATGCAAGTTACCCGCTGGATAGGAGCGGTCCCGCGGCACCGCCATCATTCCGCACATCTGCATGCCCGTCGTGGGTTCTAACCGCGTATGAACCGTCCGCCGTAGCAAGAGGTGACTATCCGGCTACGTGGTACTCAAGTCCTGAAAAGGCCGGCATGATCGCGTTGGCTATTACGCCAATAATAATAATAATAATAATAATAATAATAATAATAATAATAATAATAATAAAAAGAACTTAGCATAGCAGTCCACACTCGGGTAAGAGTTTGTCTTGACTTTGTTGCTGCCGGGCTATCGCTGTGTATTATTATTATTAATAATAATAATAATAATAATAATAATAATAATAATAATAATAATAATAATAAAAAGAACTTAGCATAGCAGTCCACACTCGGGTAAGAGTTTGTCTTGACTTTGTTGCTGCCGGGCTATCGCTGTGACGAGACAAATACACGGAATGCACTCGACCAAAACATGAACCTACCGATCCGAACCCATTCCAAGGCAATGCCGGTCAATCGGCGTCATGATAACTTCTCCAAACCAACAAGCCACCAGATTCTGGACGGACAGGTGCAGCACCATACGCGCACCGTAATAAACAAATCCAGAATCCTTTTTTGTATGGATTCAATTCAAAATGTTGTTTCCACTTGCGTGCGCTAGCTTAATTAGAAATAAATGTGCGACATATCACACGCACGTTTGCTTAGATGCTAGAGTGTGTCTTTTTAATACCCCCAACAGCAGAGCCGATCGCAAAGATGACAATGCCAATGGTTGTGTTGTCTCTCAGGTAGCGAGATCGAAAATGCATGGACCTTGTAGTCGCAGCGGATGAAAATGTACGCATCAGAATCAAATAGTTTTGGGGTTTCAAACGCACGCACACACACAAACACACAAACATGCGCGCGCAAACTCACACACACACACACACACACACACACACACACACACACACACACACACACACGCACACATGCATGAACGCGCGGACGCCAGCACGCACGCACTCACGCACGCACAAACACACGCACGCACGCACGCACGCACACATGCACGTACGCGCGCACGCCAGCACGCACCCACGAAAGCTCGCGCACGAGCACGCGCCCCCGAAGTCGCGCACGCGATCACGCACCCTCCACCAAACCCCCCCCCCCTCCCGCACGAGCGAGTACGGCTACCTTATCATTAGAACGGCTGGTTCAGCTATCTTGTAGCGCATCCTCATTCAAAGCGCCGGGCGGGGTGGGGGATCGCGACATGATAGAGTGAACGGTCACTTTCCCCGCGCTGTGTGCGTGTGTGTGTCAAGACCCGAAAACTCGTGACAAATTTCGGCACATTTAAAAAAATATTTTTTTGCCACTATATATTGTGCTACATGATGCTTACACGGTCGCTGAAGCATCAAACATGTTCAAATTAAAAATATATTAGATTAGTGTTAGACGTTCTCCTACGCTTGTTTTAAATAGGCTTCTTCACCCTCAATTGGCAGGGGCATCGAATGGTCTCATCAGCAGCGGCACGAAATAAAATAATCCATCAATACACCGATAACACTTTAAATCCCAATCCAGCTTCTCCCGCATCGTCCCAAGGTCACACACAAATTAATAAATGCTAACACACACCAATAACAATACACAACCGAAATGCACATATGAAAATCAACGCATACACCACAAACACCCAATCAGCTGGTGGCGGAAGGCACGGGCAGAAGCGCAAGTAAGGCAGGACAGGGCGAGGGAGGGAGAAGAAGCGGACGAAAAAATGGGCGCCAATATTTTTAAATTTTTTGACCGTTTTTTTTTGCTCCACCGCCATAAATAGTTCGTCCATTTCGCCAACAGATGGCGCTAACCCGGCGCAGGCCTGCGCAGGAATCGCTGAAGTTCAGCGCGGGAGACCAGGCCAAATCTGCGCTGGCCAGCGCAGATTTTGGTACATTTCCTGCGCTGGAAACTGCTTGAATTTGCGCAGCGGGTTGATTGACGACGGTAAAAAGTTTTGACCGTCACTGCCAAATGCCTCGAGATTTGAAAAGGTAAGTTCTGAGAATCATTTTAATTACTTTAAATTATTTTAAGCAGATTTCAAAAATGGAGAACAAGATTGTAGAAAATTTAAGAACATTTTTGCACATTTAAGATTTTTCTAAATTTTTTCACACTACAAATCGTGAAGAGAAAAGTAATTCATGCGAGACTGAAAATACTTTCTGACTCTTTGAGCAGTTTAAGTATGACGATGAATCTGTGCTTCGCAAGTGAAGGTTTGGTAAGGTCGTTGTTTACACCGGAAATTACTGAACAAAATTTCAAAGGCAAAAATCCAACCCTGTTGTGCGATACTGAGCATATTCTCTGGGAGCGTTTGTGCGCGACTGTATGCCATAGATTGCAGTACTTGAAACGGACCCGATGCTAATACGGAGAACTATTATATTGCAAATTATTTTGCTGCTTGGATACACTTCTCAGCATCATTTGAAACAACCTTCATGTTTGTGTACATCCTCGCACTAACTCACACAGATGTACATTCGATTGGCTACAGTACGCCGTGAACGGTCGAAATATTTTAGTCGATCCATGCAAAGGGCAGCGCACTAGGCTCGTAGCGTGCTCGGATTTTATTCATACGTGGCTTGTTGGGGAGCAATATTGAGCGTATTAACGGGTGGGTTGCGATTTGCAATAAACTACCTGGTTCCATTTTTCTCAATACTTTCCATTCAATCAACTATAAAATGAGAAACCAGTCTCGCTAGAAAAGATAGGCAGGGATAAACGAATTGTATCCGGCTGGTATGAGAAGCCGTCGATCGATCGGGAGGACATCGCTCCCTGGTTCAAGGTTTGATGGAAGATGACGGCAAGAGTGCTTGTAAGGAAGCCAAAGCAAAAAAAGCGCGTTTAAATCTTCCGAATGTACACACGGGAACATACATATACGCTAACTAACACGGACGCAGACACACATACTTGTATTCCGCTTGCCGAGGAAAGAATTCGTCATTCACTGGATCACCATTCAACCTCATTTGGCAGAATCGTCAATCACCCTCTTGTGGGTGTGAGAACCGAGCAGACACCTTCTCGCTCATCGATGGGGCTCAGTGGCAGTAATCCACGGTACTGTAATTGAATTATGTTCGCTATCGCTTTGGGTGCCGTGATTTCCACTCTCTGCACCGTGTGGGAAGTGGATGGGCGAAGGCATCGCTAGCTGCCCAAGTCAAAATCATAAATCATTTCCAGTTCATTTGTTATTTCACACCGGACCGCATTAGAGAGCAGAGTTGGCAAATCATTGCAGAGGGGGATCAAAATGTCGGACCGCTTGACCGTGACCAGAGGCCGCCACCGCATATCCGAGCTTCACCTGACTGGCGAATGACTTATGTGGCGACTAGACCTCCGGTGATCCATGGCATGAACGAGCAACACCCGGAAGACAATAATTTTGCAATGCCTGGTGGCAGCAAAACAATCATTTGATGTCTATTGGGTGGAATTATGGTTAAGATTCTTCTTCTTCTTTTTTTGGCTCTACAACCGTTGTCGGTCAAGGCCTGTCTGTATTACTTGTGAGGTTGGCTTTCATTGACTTTTGGATTATCCTCCATATCAGGATAGCCAGTACTACGTATGGCGACACGGGCCATTTGGGGCTTGAACCCATGACAGGCATGTTGCTAAGTCGTAGGAGTTGACGACTGTACCACGAGATTTTGTACCACGAGATTTTGTACCACGATATTGTATACTTCGCTCTAAAGTAAAGTACACTCATTGGTTTTACGTATAGGTTAATATTTGGACTTAAAAAGTAAAGACATAGTAAAGCTGCCAAGGCGACAGGCAAAGTTTGTCTTCGTTTGTTGCCATCTCCTGGAAACGGGATATTTTTTAGTTTGACATTTGCCATATCAGATCAGAAGCGCACATTCGTAGCGTGGGACTAGACAACGACATTCGAGGCACAATCCTCTACCGGTCTCTCCAATTTCTTGATTTCGCAAATGACGTCGTCATCATCGGCAGGATATTGGTAGGACATCGGCGAAGGTGTGTTAGCCATACACCCTACTCAATCCCGAAGCAGCAATAATTGGATTGAGAATCAATGCGACGAAGTACTTGCTTACCGGAGACTCAAACCATCTGGGAACAAGTGTTTTAGTTGAAGGCGACAATTTCGAGGAGGTTAAGGTGTTTTGCTATCTCGAGACGGTCGTTACTTCGGACAACGTTATCAGCAGTAATGCTGCTGGCGGATGTGTTGCTCCGTCGCAGCGCCCAACACCGGTGCTTTAAACCGAGTCGGGTATATTTTTCCTTCGTCGATTGGAGAGTGCCTCCGACTATAAATAAACGAGCGATTCTGAGGTTTGTGTTCGAATGCGCTTACTTAATTTAGGTTTTTATCTCTTATATGCTATTTAGTTGCTGACCGCATATAGGTCAGCTAACTATAACTAAGACTATTTTGATAAAAAGTTTTATTTATACTTAATGCGACATGTACCTATGGTTTATGAATTGCGTAAGTTACTTCTTCGTTTGAACCATGAGAACGATTGACTATATTTATGTTTGTTGCGTTTCTGAAGCGCGCGCTATTGCTTGAGCCGTCTTTTGCCTGAACTTTGTTTTAACTTGAAGTGTTTTACTTCGCTACATCCGCATATATGCTTTTACTTCATAATGAGGTCGTACGCAACAAGCAGCGAAATCCGGAGACGCATTGTGCAGGGGAATCGTGCATATTATGGGCTTCATCGACTGTTGAGATCTAGAAGACTTCAAGCGCGCACGAAATGTGAGATATATTGCACTTTTATTCGGCCTAGGTCTTCTACGCACACAAATCCTTTACCATTCGAGCGGAGGATCGTTTTGGGTGTGTTTGAGCGATGCATCCTCCGGACTGTCTTTGGCAGTGTGTTCGAGCGTGTGTTCGAGGAGGAGGATGAACCACGAGCTTGCTGAGCTGTATGGTAGACCGATCATCCTGACGGTGGCGAAGGCTGATAGGACACGATGGCTGAGGCATGTTATGAGAATGCCGAACGCATCTCTCACCAAGAAAGAGCTAGAAAAAGTTCACCAATTTAGCATGAGGAGCATGGGAGCAAAGCAAATTCGATGGCTGGATCAGGTGAAGCGAGACCTGTCGGAGATCGAGTGTCTGCATGGATGGATGCTAGGGACCGAGCATCCTGGTGAATGATTTGGATCCAATGATGGATAAGAGAATCAATACAATTTTTTGCCGAGTGCTGAACTTCTTTACAAAGACATTTACAATGACCCTTTTATAAAGTTTTGATTTTCGACCCAGAAAATGGTGTATTGCACCAACAGAGCGTGATGCAAACAGCAGACAAAATTTGAGTTCAAGCAGTTCTTCTGTGACAATTTAAAACAAATCATTACTTATGCAGATTGTAATGTTTGTTTCAATTGATGTTACGCTGTTCTTCTCCAGATTCACGAGACAGTACAAACCATATCCCTATAGTTGGCAGGCACCCTTTAACCCTTTGACAGTTGCACAATTTTTAGACAACGCACAACCCTTTTATGAAATAATGGCAAAAGTTAATAAAATAAAATAATGTTATCCCATTCTGCAAACCATTAATGATGTACAAAATGTGTCATTATCATTGTTTTATCTCCATCCCCTTCCCCTACGTAACGAATGCCAACCTCCCAACGCACCGTAATATAACTTATTTTGGCTGTGAAACGAAATATCAGATGATTGTTCTTAATATAATTGGCGTTATTCCTTGTAAAAATCCTAATACATCATCATCATCATCATTGCTATACCTCAGCATTAAAGTCTTTCAAGTATTTGACAGAATCAGTGGTCCATTCGTTATAGGTTTTTAGGAAAAAGCTGGAATTGAGCTACCACACAGTTGTATTGTTAAATGCTATATGTCAATTGATGTGCATTGCATTGCAGCCTTTGGTGAAAGCAGGATGTCTATGGTCTATAATTCATGGTAACAAATTATAACACGAGATGCTAAAGGAATAAGACCCTTTACAAAGCCTTTCCTATTGACGTATGCTAAGAGCATGGAAATTTTGAAACATTTTTTCAACATAATGATTTTTTTGTGATTCAATGAGCGCTGTTTTCACAAAAAAAAATCAAATCTGAAACAAGAACGTGTGACGTGAAAAATGATTCCGTCGAATATTATAGGAAACATAAACATAAAAAATGAAGTGTAGTCCAAGATGTTTCCACTAAATTCCATTTCGACGGGTGAATGATTAAGCATGGCTGACAGCCTTACATTCGTCACCAAATGTGTTGTCTTTTACTGAAAGCACAAATCGCAGACAGGGAGGAATGTTATGGATTAAGATGCTCATAATCTGGTCATTTAAAATTGGTAGTTTTTTCGTTTGCATCTCATTTTCACCAGTTGGCTCTTCTGCCGCTACTCGGCAGAATGATACACAAATTAAAACGATTGCATCACGCATCACTCCCTAGACCGTAGCTTATTTTCGAATCACTTTCACGGTGTAGCTGTAACCTGGGTGTTAATCCGGCAATCCCAAGAGCCTCACCATCGATACAGGCCGGCCGCAACGACGAGCGATTACGACGAAGCTTCTCGTTAACACTTTAAGCGCTGTGTCATATAAATTCGCATGACGATTTTGCTCACCGTTCAGCTTTGCATCTGACGCTCAGGTATTCTCTTGATAACGAATGAGGTAGGAAAGACAGAACGAGAACGACATGTGCTACACCGCTTATCGCAATGAAACTAAAGAGTGATAACGATGGCACGAGAAAGTGTCGCTCTCATCGCTCTCTTGCCATGCGCTACCTGCTCACTCAAAAACTGTGACGTCAGGCCGGCGGTCAAAGTGTTAAAGCTGTGTGTCCGAGTCGTGGACTACATAAATTTGCATAAAATCGATGAACTACCGTCGTCTAATTCAGTGCCTTTTCTCAGGTTGTTTGCGATCATCTCCCTTTTTTTACCGAATGGTGGAATAGAAACCAGTCCTAGACCCCATAAATAGCAATATGTCGAATTGTATTTGGGAAAGTAAACGATTCGGAAGAAAGATAGGGGATTGGAATCGAAGACAGAAAATAGATGATGGAACGGTAACGCAACATTTCGTTGCATAAGTGATGGGCGCTGATCGATATGGAGAAGCTGGTTCTATCCGTTTTAATGGAAATATGTTTCCGAAATTCCAGAATTCATGATTCGAGTAATAGTTATTCGGACAGGTCATGCAAGGTGGACAGCTCGGTTTGCGGGCCGCATTGCTTCACAATCAACCTTATTGAGGGCCATTTAGACGCTACCTTTAGAATGAGTGGAAGTTCAAATCTCGTTTTTATAAGAAAATACTATTGAAATATATCAAATTTCTGAAGCTTTCTTTTATTGAATCTTGGTTTTCATCTTTTAAAAGTGAAAAAAATAATCAAATAGAAAAGAAAGCTATTTAATTTAATCTTAACCCAGTCCTCACGGGCCGCATTAAAGGCTCTTGAGGGACGCATGCGGCCCGCGGGCCGTAGTTTGGAGACCCCTGCTCTACGACATGCCGAATGAGACCGGAAATCACTTCCGCGAGCTCAAGAGATAAATCGATTGCTTTAATATATGTTTTCGCTTTTTGAATAGATTACCTCCCAATAAGTTTTTTCGATGAACCATAAAAAAAATAGGCTTGAAAAACATTGTGTTAGATTTCACGCTTTCAACTCATTTACCAGCTTATTTTTTTGTACGTTTTTGTGCAAATCACGCTAGTGATTTTTTAATCAAGAGGAACGGTCCATGAAGGCCGTATTGCTTAAATCACGCTAGTGGTTATTACTGGAAAAATTACAAATGTAGATAGAAAGAGAAAACGGATATTGATGTTTTACCATAATGTTTGTCGCAATTGACATTTGATTGTATATGCTTCATATCAGTCAGGCAAGTAAGGTAGATTTCAAAAGAAATGGTTAAAGTTTCAATGAATTTAAATTTGACATATGCAGGAATAAGGAGGTTGAATGGGGATCAGCAACAATTGCAACTCTCAATAACGATTGAAGTTTAAATGGTAGAAATATAGTTGATTGGAGGTGTTTTACTACTCACTTGAAGAAACATAAAGAGATTTGTTTAAAATGGATTTTTATTCCTCAAAATAGATAATTTGATTCTAAGGAAGAGTGCCAGTAAAAGAGGTAATTTGATGAACTGCATTATCTGTAATTTATTTGTTAAAGAATGTTAGAATACTTGTTTTCACATAATTTAGGTTCTGAAAATCATTTTTATCGTCTATGACATGGCACGTGCTCGACCTTTGTAGAAATTTTGAAGATTAAATTATTTATTACCTTAAAATTTCATTACTGCAGTTAAAACTATCATGTTTTTCACGATGAAAATTCAATGCAGTTCATTTTATATGCCTCTTTCTGCATTCATGTGAATTAGCACTCAGAGCTTCGACTTACGAGCAGAAAAAGGGAAATTAAAAAAAAACTGGTGAAGTAAATCATTATTCCACTTATAAACACCATATATGCACAAGTTAGAAACATTGTAAATAAAAACATAAATTAGCCACCAAAACTGTAGCACAATTTCACGTTTTGAATCTGACAAAAGACCAGAACATGTATTTGCGATTAATCCAATGAAACACAATGCGTAAATTCACAAAATTTACTTTTGAATTTGTATGGAAGAGCTTAAACCTTACGTCAAAAGGTTATAAGGTTGAATGGCTGATCTCCAGTTCACACCAAAGTTCACGCTTCGTGTCACATTGTTATTAGTATTCAAAACTTCTTATTCAAATGGAATCCACGGAAGACGCATCTTAATGCCGTGGCAACAGCACAATTGCGCTACCGTTACCTTTTTTATATTGTTCTGTATGGTTACTAAATAAACCAGCTCCCTGCTGAGATGGTGCATGTTTTTGTGTGCCACATGCTTCTGTGCAAATCTGCCTTAAGCTCTGTTTCTGCCGCCCAAAATCTCCTCCACCTAAGAAATAATCTTCAACGGTAGTCATAAGGTGGTGGTTACAAAATATGCGCACCTTACAGAATCACTGCTACACACATGCATGCAAAAAAGCCCTCGTATGCTGCAAAGCCGTTCGATCTCTTTATCAATATCAAATCTATCGACCAGTATCTTAGAGCCTCCTGCAAATCCTGCTTGGCATGCCGCTCGCACCCGTACTGTAAGTAACATGACTTCTTTTGTAAAAGGTTCACCCACTGTTCCACCAGGCAGTCCTGCGATGGAATGTTGCTGCATTATTTTCACAGCGAAACAAAAAACGGCTTTCATTTGTTTTCCATAAAACCTGTTTCTTTGTGTACCTTTCTTTTGTTGCCTATATCATATGCCAGGTTGTGCGACAAGGATATGAAAGTTATGAAATAACAAGGCGCAAAATGGTGCATTTTTTTTCTCTGTATACCTCTGTGTGCGAATTTTGAGTATTAATACATTTGATCAAGGCGTTGCGTGAAACGTTTTTGGTGTTGATAAGATAAGAAATGGTGTTGATAAGATAAGAAAGTTTTTTTTTAAGTGAGGTCTGGTCCCAAAAACGCAGCTTTTAAGGAAAATTATTCCTTTCTATGACATTGTTTATTTCGGTTGGAGCCTCCTGGAGGAACACTTAAAGACATAAGAGTTTGCTGTTGTCATTCGGTTTGTTATTTTTATGCCGAAATCAGTTGCTGAGAAATTTTTAAGCTTTATTGACTTCCTAGTTGTGTGTGTTGTTGCTGTTTTTTCCCAGAATATCAGTGAGTAGATATCCAAGCTAGTTTTTCTCCTAATCGTGTTTACAGGACAATACGTAAGCTTCGTTTCCTTTCGACGGCGATAGTCCCTTTTACCCCTTCAACGCTACAGTGTGTTGGTCGGTTGTTTTCGAATAAATGTTCGATTCTTCTAAATGTTAATATCATCTGCTGCTCTATTTTTGTGTTTGTGGGTGCTCAAACGCGCCATCGTTCGTAACAACTGACACGCCTGACGGTGGTGGCTTTCAGAACTTTTGCAAAATGTTTGTCCGACTGGTTGGGGATCATAAGAAATAGTCAAGCACAATGTCACAAAAGAGGAAAAATTATACGAAACAACATAAATAAATTATAGCAAAAATAGGTTAAGTATTCATTGGTGTTCCAGAATGCGTGTTTTCACAAATTCCGTGGTTCTGTCACGCATTCACCTTCCCTGATAATGTTCCGGTGAGTGAATTCCAAATGCAAAAACCACCCAATCCTCCTTCACTCACTCACTCACTCGTATAATCAAATCAAACACAAACTTATCAACGTTGCTGTGTTCCGGATTAAAGTGTTTTTTTTTTTTTGTTCCTTATTTGCTACTCTGGCTTCACAATTGAATTTGTCATTCTGCGCACCACATTACCTGATTGTGCCAAATAAATTGACCACAAAATAGAAAACGAATATCGTTTTAACACCTACCGCATAACCGATTCTGAGAGACGGTGCGCTGCATTTGCTTTTGCGTTCTTTCAATTGTGTCCGAACAAAATATTCCGTGAAGCTCATAAATTATATGTTTTCATATGAGTTGGGCCAAACTATGTCGGTGTAGAATGATTATCAAAATTCAAACACACAAAACCTCAAACACACATAGCAGAAAAAGGAGAAATAAATGCCACAAACTAGCATAGGTTTATTCTTCTTCTTCTTCTTTGGCTCAACAACCGATGCCGGTCAAGGCCTGCCAACCCACTTGTGGGATTGGCTTTCAGTGACTTATTGATTTCCCCCCATAGCAGGATAGTCAGTCCTACGTATGGCGGCACGGTCTATTTGGGGCTTGAACCCATAGGTTTATTAGGTACTAAAATAAACACTCCTGAAGGAATGTTCCAATTTCTCGTGCAACTGTCATCCCTCTTTTGTGTCATTGCGATAAGCGGCGTTGCACTTAAAGTGTTAACAGTCTTTTTTTTAGAGTTGGCGTGTTTTTAAGCGGCAAAATGAAATTCACTAAACGTTTGCACAGGATCGTGTGAAACTGGTTACTTTGTGATAGCAGGAGCCCTGAAAGTAACGCCGTGCGTCTCGTTTCAAAAATAAATTCAAATTCCACTTCTCTAAAATTCTTTCACGAGTAGGTTTTAACGGATAAAAAGAAAAAAACATAACAATTGAGCTACATTATTGAACTGAACTTGCAGCAAACAAATTTGATGCCTCATTGGCAACAACATTTTATTCGATGCCATGCCGTGACAAACAGCTGAGAAGTCTGAAAAGTGTATCTGAAGAGGATAGCTGAACCACCTACTCTCTGAACTTGAACGTTCTTCCACTAAACTTTATTCTGCTTTGTATATAAACAACAAAGAAAACGTAAAATTAATGCTTAATGAAGTGGATTTAACAAGAAGCACGGATTCAGACGTACGTTTCAATGAAAACAAATCGGGCATGTCTGGTGCAGAAGAGAAAATGGTATCAGTGTGCAAACTTTTGAGTGTCAAGCTTCGTTGAACTAGCAACACAGAGGATGCATATAATGTCCCTTAACGTTTGCAGCTACAGATGGATTCGATCCATATTTATCGACAACGTTAGCTGGTTCTTTTAAACGAGAAAAGTATGATCTTTATTTTGTTTTTTGTTTTGTTTTTTTTTTTCGTTGATTCCACTAGTGTTTGCCGTTTTTGTTCGAGACTAGTAATAATTTGTAATATTGTAGTAATAATAATTTTTTTGGCCGTGATATTACGACCCTTTTTATGAAATCCGTTACGTTAAATTCCGTTCATTCCGTTCATACCGTTCCATTCCGTTCTGTTCCGTTCTGTTAATTCCGTGGGTTTCGTTACGTTATGTTCCATTCTATTCCATTAGTTCCGTTACGTTCTTTGCCACTTCAGTATTGTTAAGGTGCTATCGTTCGTGCATTCCTTTCTTCAAAAACCGGTTTGGTCCGGTTGTTGCTTGCTACATGATAACTGTTCAATCTTTATCGCACAAAGCCTGGGCTCTGCCACATGCTCACACGAATATGTATCACACTTCGTCGCGGTATCGGTATACAAATGACGGTTAGCGAATAAAAAAAAGTTTGTCATAATCTTACAATTTTTGCACATCTTTTAAACTTTGTGAAATTTTTTTTTTCTTTAAATAAGACGAATGATAATTATAAAATTTAAGTTTGTAGTCGCATTGCTGAAAGGATTGAAATAAATGTACGTGTAAAATGAGAATAATTGAAATTAAAATATATAGTCAATCACGTAATGCAGTAGTCAACTCGTGCGACTCTACAGCTTGTCCGTCATGGGCTCAAGCCCCGAATGAACCGCGCCCCCAAATGTCAGACTCATTTTCCTGCAAATGGTAGTCAATAAGTAACTGATAGCCAAGCTTATAAGTATTACCAAACAGGCTGTGACCGACACCGTATACCATGATAGTAGTAAAGGTATGATTGATACGGCGGATGTTTAATAAAATACACAAAAACCGAAATCTCTGGACCGTTGAGACCTGGTGCGCTCACTGGACGTAGGTTTTACCATCTAAATTTGGTACCAGAATGATTTCAAATTGAAGAAATATCTTTTGATATCCTCTGTACCCTAAACGACGTGGTATCGGTTGGACACGATGCCGATTGAGTTGTTTAAAAAACGATGTAACGAAAACAATACTACTTCAAGCACAACCAAGTTTGTCTTCTTAGGTTTTTTTTTGTTTATTTTGCACTCCAGGTTGATGTTCCGTTCCTTTTCAAAGCTAAACTTCTTCCGTAACGTTCCTTTGTGTGAAAGGATTTCCCATCGCTAGATTCCACCCATTCTGGATTGAAAAAATCACGCTGGAACCGCAATTTTATTGCACAAGACTCAACAGTTTCCCGTTTCGTAAATATATGCTTCGCACGTCTCTTTATACCATTTACTCGATTTAGGTGACGGGAAGAGAGCGACGAGGTTCAGTGGCCGTGGGCTCGAGTTCTAGAAAGCTGTCCTATATTGCACACTTTTTCCTTTGTCTTCTGGTTCGTTTTATTTGCTCCCCTTCTTTGCTGACACGTGTGAACACGAAGCTTTGTGGTGCCGTTGGCATAATAGATTACCTTCAATCCCGATCCACATCGCATACACGTTCTCGGTGCTTACTCGATTGTGAAAATTAGGAAGCTTGGTACGAGAGAGTACGAGATAAAATGTGCCTGATGGGCAAAAATCCGATACGGTCAACAAATATGGACTCTCCCAATACGCTTGACGTCCGCTTTGCCACCGTGCAGGCAACACTACGTTAGCTAACACATATCGAAACCCATTTCCCGAAGAACGATTAAGTCATGAAGCCGATTTCGAGTGATTTTGTGACTTACTTTTTTTTTGCAGAAGTGAAAGATAAAAATTACTTCTTGGTTTGCTGTTCTGCAAACTAGAGCCCTTTCCCTTCAACAGAAAAGACAACGAGAGAAGAATGAATAATGTATGGTCCGTGTTATACAGTGGCAACATCTTAATAACTGCAAAATGGAATGAATTCCTCGGAACAACTAGGTCGTGCATCGGTTGTTTTGGTACAAAATTTAAGCTAGTATCTATTTATATTTCACCCGCAACGAAACTCGACCCTTATTTTAGGAACGTGATAAATGACACAGTGTCAAAATGCAACTATCCAGCCGATAATGTTTCAAGGTTTTTAGAGCAGATGGCCTATATGGTCGTAGTTTTGCTAGGTTTTGATGGTTGAGTTTCGAAAGCACATTTTAATATGAACGATCGGTGAAAAAATGAGTTCATTAATAATGTTGTCAAACATGGCCCAAGCTTCCTATCGCAACTGTACAGTCGTAATGATTATTTTCCCAACATTTTACATTTTGTTTCAGCATGAAAAGAAATGTAAAAAAATTCATGCAATGAAAAATATTTCAATTAATTTTCTTCGTAAAGTAGGTGCAAACATTTAGACGCATAAATCACCAACATAGCAATTTATCACCACGCACAAAATATTTCAATTAACTCTCAAAGAAATTCTACAAATCATCACCTCATCAGCGTGATGAAGGATTACGTACTAGAAATAGACAGATAATTGCAGCTCCATTCTCGTAAAAACATACTGAACATACTATACTGATATGTACAGGAGTAAAGGTTGAAAAATGAACTATGGAATTTACCAGAATACATTGCTAAAGAAAACGCTAAAGAAAAATTCAAATAAACAAACAAAAAAGCAAACGAAATTTATACGTGTACAGTGCTACATAAACGAACGTACATTAACAAACGCTCGAGAAAGTGCGACTGCCGGTGTAAATCTATTGTTTGATTCCCCAGCATGGGACTCATTAGGAGAAGATAAAAATGCGCCTCAGTGTGAAACCTATGCTGCGGCGTCCAGCTGCTTACGACCGCAAAAGTGTCCGGGTTTTGTGAGATATAGGCAAATAGGGGTGGTCCCGTAGTGCAGTCCTAGATTCTAGGGTTCAAGCCGTCAAGAATGGACCGTCCCCCCGTAGCAAGGATTAACTATCCGGCTGCGCGGTAATGAATTAAGTCTCAAAAGCCTGTATAGGCCGGCTTGTCCACGTAGGATAGACTTCCACGTTAGCAAGTCAAATAGAAGAAGAAGAAGGCAAACAATGGGCATACACATTTTCCATTGATAGTTTGTCGATATTTGAGCGTTTCGTGTCGTTTTAGAACATAACGAAGATTTTTTTTATAAAGAGGCTATCAAAGCGACGTAAACAGTAAATTCGATAAAACGATGGGAAAACGAACAAAAATTAACAGCAATCTTATCCCTATCCAGGCTCACACACGGGCTACAAAAAAACTGACCCATTCTACAGCTGTTGGGCGTTGATAAACGCTTGTTGATGTATGTTAAAATAGACCAAACTCATGTCAAATACAACACAAAGTAGTTTGTATTGTGTTCGAGCGATTTGCGGCTGACAAACCGTGGGAGATTGCAGCTGTTTTCCGGTATTGAAGCTGTAAGTGGTCGATGGAATGCTTTTCCTGTACACACGCTAGGGGAACTGACCATATGTGTGTGTGTTACGGTGTTTGGTTCAGAATATTTATTCATACGGATATTATTATTGAGCTTGGGTATTTTCCTCTTCATCTGCCCTCACCATTTAATTCCTTATGAGCTCAGAAAACATTTGAATGCAATCCTTCCGCTTCTTGAGATAACTTCTTGGACAAATTGATTCAAAGTATTCTAAAATCTCAACGCTTTGCCAGTTGATTGTCAAAGTCAAAATACATAAAGGTGAAAAAAACGGGAAATTGGAAAGAACTTGAATGGAATGATTCTCAGTTTTCAGTCAAATTCAGTAAAAAAAATCGTTAATAGGGTTAATAATAATAGTTAATAGTAATAGGGAGATCCTACATCTTAGATAAAGAAAGAATTTAAACAAGCATATGCATTTGAACTGAGAATTTCTGAGGCTTAAGTCTTGAGAAGAAATTCAGTTATAATCATGTTTCTTTATGACATTTATTGAACAAAATCATTTCTTTACTTTATTCTGGTGTGTTTACAATTTTTTTAAAGCAACCAAAAAACAACAAAACCACAAAACTCATAATATTTTAAACAAAGAAAAGTTGTCAAATTCAGAAAGATTGTGATAATCGACACCATGAAAGACTTCAACCCAACGATGTACCAACGATTTCGGATCGAGTCGAGCTAAGGTAGGATCAGTCAGGGACCTGTGGGTCCAGCTAGTCAGGGTTGACCCAAATTATCAGTAGCTGCGAGAGGTTGGTTTTTGTTTTCCATTTTTGAAAAAGGGAAAACCAATACAGTTAGCAAAAACTCAACCAGTAAGCGGCCAAAATCTTAAATTCAAAAATCCCTGCTGTCAGACTTTATTTCCCTGAAAGATGACAATGTGTCCAAAAAGTGTGACGCAGTTTTGCTATACAAATCCGCAGATCCCGGTATCGTCAACGTTTGAACGTATCGTTCTGCGGTCTTGCGATTGCCGATTCATCAAATTGTCCTCTGCGGTCTTGTAATCTATCAGAAAATCCTGTATTAGATCCTATACAGGCTTTCGAGACTTAATTCATTACCACGCAGTCGGATAGTCAATCCTTGCTTCGGGGGGACGGTTAATTCTAGACTTTAACCCGTGACGGGCATGTTATAGTGTCGTTCGAGTTGACGACTGTACCAAGGGCCCCTACCTTCTTTTAGATTTAATTTGGAGGATGCCAAATGTACCGGGTAAAACGCTTTGATTAACCGCGTTTCAATTTATTGTTTTAAAAAAGTTCCCAATTCACAGAAATAGTATTTGCTCTTGTTGATTGAAGATGTTGAAAACTTTGTGAAATAAAAAGTCGTCCTTTTGAATGTTTTGATCGAACAAATCGTTTACAAATCAAGATCTGATTGCACAACATTTTTAATAAAAAATAGGTGTTGAATCATAGTCTCGTTAACAAAAGAACAACATTCATCCAATATGTAGGTAAAGAAACCTTGTATTAGCCCAAACTGCATACAAGAATATGGAAAAGTTAATTTTATGCAAACTTTGCAGAAATATTTCCAATATGAGTAATAAAAAGCATTAAAAATTCAATTCAATCGAAAATACCCAATATTTACCCGATTAGACGAAAAAGGTAAAAACCCGGTAAAAACCCAAAAATTAAATAACGAGTAAAAAAGTATTTACCCCATATCTATGCACCATCCCGAACACTTTGGTCTAGAGAAACTCTACGGCTCGCTCAAACCGGTTCCAGCGCTGGTCGGTCAGACCCTATGTTCTGCATGTCGACTGTCTTCAACACTGTCTCGGATTGCTTCGACTTCGACATCTCAACTCAGTGCTTCAAGGAACGTCTCCGTTTTTGCCGTGGCCGCAGTGAATTGCGATGCAAATCTTGTTTTTGTTATGTATATTTTTTAATGAACTGTTACATCTTAATTAGGCCATACGGCCCGTTGAAGATTAAATAAACAATAATAATGGGGGCCTTCACGATTCTAGTTAGTTTTTTGTATGGAGTTTGACAGTTGGAGGCTGAAATCATGTAAACACTCCATACAAAACCACACACAAAACTAGCCTGCAATTTTCAGTCTAGATTATTCTAGCCACAAAGCTAGAATTAGATTCGAGTACCTGCTCGAAAACACGGTTTTTTTACATTTATCGCAAGGTGCATTAAAGAAATCAGATGATCAAATCTGGAATCAAAGTGTATGTAGTCCAGGTGGTCTCAAAGCATTTTTTATAACCAAATTTGAACATCACTTTTTGACAGGATGGGTGAAAACTTTTGCTCCAATGAGCTTTTTGGAGGCTTGACGAATACTCAAAACACTCTTAAAATCTTCATTGAGAAGCAGAAGCGATAAAAATCAGTCTTCTAAATTCATACACCTTGGGATAAGCCCACCTGTATATTATACTCACTTAGATAGCTGCTCGAAAACTGCTATACAATGCAAACAGCTGACAGGCTGAAATTTCAGCCTACGAGCTTCAAACGGAAAGGGCCCCAATATTAACACTGGTTTTAGATGATTATTTTGCCATTTGCTTCCAATAGCGTGTCGTTTCTTCTGAATCGCATGCTACTATCATCAAATGCCTGCATGTACATTCAAGTGGCACGCACACTGTGGTCGTCGTAGTAACGGAATACAATGACGGACTATTCTGATGCATAGTTCATCAAAAGTAACGAAATATTTTGGAGACCGGCAAAACAAGGTTTTTAAGTAACGAAGAAGAATGTTCGTTAATTGCTAATTTGTTGTTAGAAATAAGTCCAACATTTTATTTTTCGTTACAAAACAAAAATACCCTCTCCCCAATGTAACAAGTCGTAGCGTTTAACGAACCCCCTCATCTCCCCTATCAACGTTACATAATTGAAGGATGAGGTCTATAGATACAAAACAACTTCTATCGGCATGAAATTGTATCTTATGGTATACCTTGCATAAATTTCTTCATCAGCAATTGTTTACGAATGTCCAGGTTCAAAGGATTCCTCATCGATTACATAACTCGATCCCATTTTCAATTTGCCAACGGCTTCAGAAAGTGCTCGCGATAAGCTTTGTCTCTTCTTTAATTTACATTCCTGCATACAGCATCACAGCCGATGGATTTAGTAAACTTTTCCGTAACTGAACACCGATACGACTCACTCGATCGTTGCACAGTTATGTCAGGCGTTTAGCGTGCGCCTTTGCTCACCTTTTCAAATAGTGTACAAAACAAACGGATTCACTTAAAGGTTTTAGTGCGAGTGCGGGACAGAGAAAGAGTAAGAGAGAGATAGAGAGAGAGAGGGAAGGAGAGAGTGAAAGAGAGAAATAGAGAGGAAAAGAGAGAAAGAGAGAGAAACAAAGAGCAAACATACAAATTACCTATTCAATTGTGTATGATCGTTTAAGATTTGTTCTGATAAATGGAATTAAAACGCACTGAACCGGATCCGCCCTCGAATCTGGCTTTCCGGTTCCAATCGTTTGCGTTGTTGTGCGACTTGCGTGGAGGAGGGGACAGCATGGAGACCCTACGGGTACCTTCTCAAAAAAAATAAATAAATACAAAAAAAAACAACGGAAGAGCGAGAGTCGTCACAGAGCACACAAATCAACCATTTGGTCGAACGACACTAAAGGACAAAAATAAAATAATAAAACAAATCAGACAGGACCAACTCACCCGTCAGCCCCGTGGTGTTCCCTTATATTGAATGCGAACAGAAAAGGCCATGACAAAAGCCATGTTTCTTCCTACCTTCTTTCTGGGTGTGTGTGCTGTTGAAGCTTTTCACGGCCTCAGTCGGGTTTGTAGGAGTCCAGCTCAAAAGACAATAAGAAGAGACCAGCGACGCTCACGAGAGAGAGATGATAATCGACATTTCCATGGCGCTGTCCTCGCCTGTCGCCTGTCTTCAGCGTACGGAATAGGCTGCGACATCACACAGAATATAGACCTTTATTTTGAAACAGTATTTGTTAATGTGCCTCCATATTTGGGTTTCCTTTTTCAAGTATAAAGGTGATTGTAGCAAAACCTGGAGCTGGCTAGCAACGACTAGCAGTAAGAGCAAAACCTAAGGCTCCGAGACGTACGTCATTTCCTACCCTTATAAGATATAAACAATAAAACATTTCTTACTTTTCGTACACATCGTGTACGAATGAGTTCGTTCGGTGAAAAAACATATTCAATGCGCTATATTGGTCTCTGTTTTATCGACATTGTGTGTGTGTATTTTTTTCTTTCACATATCCTTTTGGGCCCGGCACCTTCCACGGTGTGATTCTGAATTCTGGATTCTAATTTTCAAAAAACGCTACAAAAAGGCTTCTCATCTTCGGGTCGTCACGGGGCGTATCGTGTGTTGTGCCATCATTGTCTTTGTTCTAGATTTCTAAACCTGTTTTTTAACAAGACCCGTAGGGGTATACAAACGGGGTTCTCCTCCCAGTCGCGCACGTCCACCACCACCAATAATGGTCGAGGTTTTGTGAAATGAGAAATGGAACTTTGGTTCGGCGCAGCGCATTGGATACGACGCATCAACTAATGGATGATGTGCACATTAGTACTTGGTTCCGGTTGTCGCACTGCTACCCAAGAGCTGGAGAAATTAGTCCCTTAGCTCATTGTCCGTACAAATGTTTTTGTTTCCCGTCGCAAAGCCGTTAATGGTTTGCCCTGACGAGGCCGAGTTCGACCTTATGACGAGGCCGGATTCGACCAAGCTCCAAGCTTAACCAAGCTCAATGTAAAGTAGCCAGAGAAGCTTATTGCAACAATTCTACGAAAAATTGATAGGAAAAACAAATAAACACATCTCCTATGTAGCAATGTTTGTCTGCAAAGGAAAATCGAATGCTAGCACTTATTAGTTGAGGAAGCTGGTCCGGCAATGAAGCTCTTGTTTAGAGAGGAGCAGCCTTGAATTTTACGAATCGCCAGGTGCTCAGGCTGTACGATAAAGGGGAATTACAAAAGACAAGCCAACATACCTAGCAGTTAATGATTCCTGAAATTTATGCTGTGAAGATTATTTTGAAAGGGTTTATTTGCATCTGACCCGAAACGTTGAGCAATTTACACTGAAAGTACACGCAGTGCTTCGATATCTTGCGAGTAGACGTCAGCCAGCAGAGCAACTCAAAGTAACCTTCCCCTTTAGCTTTTCGCCCACGTGATACCTTTTTGTGGAGATGCAAAAGCATGGTTCAGAAGGATGAACAGTTTTATTTGCACTAATAGCACGACGTGTAGTTGTAGCCTTTTGGCTTTATGTGAAACCGAATCCCTTTTGTGTGCTGAAATGGAACATGTATACCAGTACTACGCTCCATAACTGGAGAAATGCATAGATAAAATACAAGGAGAGAATGTTTTGAACAGCGCTAGATTAACGTGCGGCTCGACCTTTTATATGTCCAGAACCTGTATGAGAAACAGTACGATGTAACCAATCGCTTGATGATCATAACACTCCCAACTGAGCCGATATTGATAACATTGCAGCTGAAGACTTTTGGGTACAAATCTTCCCTTCCTCTGAGTCCGCAGGTCCTTGTTACCCTCTTATTTTTCGATATTATGTATACTCATAACGCCGTGTTCCCCCCAGCCATTGATGGCAACACAATCGCACAAACATGCCCGCACTGAAGCATCGATTGCGTTATGAAAAATAAGCAGTATACATGATGTGGTTTATTTTCGTATCGGAACGGATATTGAAGCCCTAGCTTTACACCTGTCAAGTTCAGGGACTGATCCTTTGCCACCACCTTTGCCTTAAACCAACCCGATCGCATCCCGACGGTGTTGCATAATTAATGCTGTATATTTTGCCGATAACGGTCGTTTTTCGATCGGGACCGATTACTCGAAATTGTACACCCGCTGCCTTTGAATTACACTACGGATAATGCCTCTTGTTGTATGGGCGTACGGAGTCTGAACTTTTCTCTACACATGCCCCGATTACGAATTTGGTTTAGTGAAATTTCAGAATTTCAAAGACAGCTGTCAGTTGAATTAAGTGTCAGATAACGCAATACCACAAAGTTTTAGGCCCAACCTACTGCGTAACGTCGTGTTTCGAGTGGTCTGGTACTGATAATAGTACATTGAGACAGCGCCTCCAAGTCACCCGATGCATGGCATGGGATCGAATATTAACCACTGAATAATAATGATAATGAGAGATTAGGTTAATTTGTACTGTGTGCCTCACCACTTCAGATTACCGGAGCGCTTTTCAATGCGTTGCGTGGTCAATGGGTTTCTGTGGCCCGAATTTGTGTATGTGTGCGAGTGTATGAAGAGGATTTCTGGGTTTTACATTGTTGTTATCATCCTGCTGAGATGGGCTGTGTGGTGTGCATCGTCGTCAGTACTGTCAAGACAGGTGCGAAGAGTATTTTACCCACAATGGACAGCAGGTCCTCTGCTGGTGAGATACGATTCAACACAGAAGCCCACCCACCCAGAAAGCCTGCGGTACTCACAGCTGTACGTTCACAGATGCCAAATTAAGACATTTTGTAAAAGGGGCAGGAAGCAATTCAATGCCACAAAATGTACAGCCCGACCTTTCCGGAACTGCGTTTGCAACAACGTCTTCATCTGCTATCAAACGATCTTGTGATATTGGGAGTTGTTTTTCTGTAAATTTACTGTGAGAAGCAGAATATGCTTGGTGGCGCAATGAAACAGTAGATTAATTTGATGGCTTCACTTGTCCAATAATCCTGTTCCAAACTATGCCGTGAAACGTATTTTGGGAATTTTACCTTCCCCGTGCCGTTCTGGATAACATTCAGCTTCGGTAAATACGCAGAAAGCAATACGCCGCAAAGGGAAGAGCACATTATCATAAACAAAATAACCAACCTACCGCAAACGAGCGTCCCATTCTACGTCTCACTATAGCACCCTGCCTCCTTCCCCGAGGGGCCAAAATATGTACAAAGGTTCAATCGGATAGCAATGCATGGGCAGGAATAAATTACCGATTTACCCATGAAAAATATTTTGAATGAACCGGTTTCCTGCGAATTCTGAGAGAAATGTTGCACATACGGATAGCATGTTGAGAAAGGCACGAGAAAAAATAAACGGTAGTGCTATATGCGCTCTGTTAGTGTCAAAGAGGAGTTTTGTTCAATTCCCACGGCACGTACACACACCGTTTCTGAATAAACATGATGTAGGGAGATCTCGTAAAAACCATTCGGTTTTGTTTTTATGTTGCCCCCACGTGTGTTTTCACGAAATCATGAAAATTGCCAAAATTTTCATAAGTTTAATTTTAATTAGTGCCCCAACTTGGCACTGCTCCGGAGCGGAAAATCCCTCCTGCACACCCCGGAACGCGAAAAACGCTGGGAGTTGGTATGGAGGTATATATCAAATGATGCCTTGCTGCTTGAGTTTCATGCGGGTCAGGCACAAGTGACGTGAGAGCTTTAAATAAAGTTGAAAGCAAAACATTGCGCTCTCGATGGTTAGAGAGTGATGCAGGTAGCAAACGTCAATCTGTTTATTTTGTTGTGAGCGTACGTCATTTTCATTTGTAAGAGTAGGGTGTTCCCTATAAAATCGGTTACCGTATCAGTGGCATGGTATTTTCTGGTATTTTTTGGTACATGGTATGGATATTTTTGAATGTATATAAGTAATGAATAGTGACACGACTTACGAATAAGGCATCTGTATAATCAGTCATTTTGTAACTTCTGGATAATTTAAAATAACATGTTTTCCTGGTCATTTTATTAATAGTAGATGTTTCGTATTAGTAAAAAATCTAATAAAATGTACTTTAAAGTCATAAATAATTGAATTGAACGTAAGGTTTTTGTTTTATTCAGAAGGAATGGTCCGAAAAGGCCGTATTGTTTTGTGGGGTTACAGGGGTTACAAGTACTTTTTATTATCACCACTTACGATAACAGGATGGGTGTGTGTGTGTCGAACCGATCGCTTCGGCGTCGAGCAAAAGGGAGAGCTTCGTTACCACATTGCCACTACTTATAAAGCCTAACTGAGTGCCTCTCGCGGGCACTCCCTAACTTCGGGTTTGCTATAAACTAAAGCATGCGTTACACTACGCTAACCTTAGCATGCAGATCCCATAACACGCCCAATTTTTTTTTTTTTTTTTTTTTTTTTTTTTTTTTTTTTTTTTTTTTTTTTTAGTTATGCCATTTCTTGAGCCTATTCTTGTGTATTACTTCGCTTTTATTATGATCTTCGAGCCTAACGTTTTCTCCTTCATCTTTGATTACGGTGTACGGACCAGTGTATGGAGGTTCTAATTTTTTTTTGTTTTCTTCCCTGATTAGTACTTGATTGCCTGGTTGGAACATTTTCGTTTTTGTTTTTTTATCGTAGTGGATTTTGCTTTTTTGCTTATTTTTTATCAACCTTTCCCTGACTTCTGCATGGGCTATTCTCAATTTTATTTGTAATACATTCGCATAGTCGTCTAGATTGTATCGCACTTTCTTTGCGCTCTCATTTATTATGCTGGTTGGTACATTAGCCTGTCTTCCATGCATTAGGTAAAATGGTGTATATCCTGTAGCGGTATGCACGGTATTATTATAAGCAAACTCGTAAAAGTTTACCCATTGGAACCAATCTAGTGCTTTCTCTTCGCTATATATCCGTAAGAAATTTCCTAGCTGTTTATGTGAATTTTCCAGCGCTCCAACTGTTTCGTGATGGTAAGCGGTTGATTGTAATTTCTGAATTTGCAATACCTTACATATTTCGCTAAATAATCCTGATAAAAATTCAGTTCCCCTGTCAGTACAAATGGTTCTTGGCACTCCATACTTTAGGATGACTTTTTCTACGAAAGTTCGTGCTACTGTATCTGTTCGTTTATTTGTGATTGGCGTGGCTGTTATGAATTTAGTTAGATCGCATTGCGTAGTTAAGATATATTCAAATCCGTTAGAATTTACTAGGGGACCAACAAGGTCTATAAAAATCTTCTCCATTGCTTCATTGGCCGTATCTGTTATTTTGAGAGGAATTTGAAATGGTTTATTTGATTTATAAAGCTGACAGTGCTTACATTTTGCTATCATATCTCTAACGTCTTTATCGATTCCGGGCCAAGTGTATTTTTGCTTAATTGTATTAATCGTTCTTTGAATTCCTGCGTGCCCTGCGGTTGGTAGTGTATGATAATCATTCATAACAATCAATCTCTTTGCTTTTTCTCGTTCTCCAAGTACTTTTACGTCTTCGTTTAGTATGATTATTTTTGGCATCCCCTTCTCATTGAGGGTTTTTAAGTTTTCCATGAATTTGGTTGTATGTTCATCACGTTTTCTTATTACCAAATATATCTTACTTTTCAACGATTTGATGTAAGATTTTATCCTTACTATCATTCCTCGTAAGCGAACGATAGTGGTGGATTGAGGTAATATTATTTTGTGGTTAGAAACAATAAGATCTTTAGTATTAGGATTTAACTGAAGCTCAACATGGGTTACTTTAGATATTGCTGACTCATTAATGTCTTCGCAAGTATCGTTGCTTTCAGTTTTGGATCTCGTAGATATTAGCACTTCATCTCGCACACTCATGGCTCTCAATTCAGAAATTGGCAATCGGGATAAGGCGTCCGCTATTACATTTTCTGCTCCTTTTTTGTAACAGACGGTGAAGTTGTATTCTTCTAACGCTAAACGAAATTTAGTTAGGCGGCTTGAAGGATCGTTCATGGTAAATAGATACGTTAAAGGTTTATGATCTGTGAAGATGTTAAAATGTCTTCCAAATAAGTAGGGACGGTAATGTTTAATTGACCATACTATTGCTAATAGTTCTTTTTCAATTGTTGCATAATTTAATTCGGCTTTGTTTAATGCTCTACTAGCAAATGATATTGGTTTTCCATTTTGATTACTAAGGACTGCTCCTATGGCACTGTTGGAGGCATCAGTGTGCAAATTGAAAGTATTTGTTGAACTAAAATCTGGAAAATCTAAAATCGGTGGTTTAACAAATGATTCTTTCAATTTTTCAAACACAAATTGACAATCAGGAGTCCATTCAAAGGGAACACCTTTTCTTGTCAAACGATTTAGTGGCATGCATATTGCAGCAAAGTTTTTAATATGTTTTCTGTAATAGTTTGCAAAAGCTACAAATCTCTTAGTTTCATCAGCAGATGTTGGGGCTTTCCAATTTTGGATGCATTCCAATTTGCTCGGATCTGGTTTTATACCTTCCGCGGAAATATAGTGACCTAGGTAGATTAACTCTTCTTTAAGGAAGTGGCATTTTTCCGGATTCAGCTTTAGGTTTACCTTTCTTAATCTTTCAAATATATTCATTAAATGTTTGTTATGTTCCTCTATTGTTTTTCCAAATACTATAATGTCATCTAGATATATCAGACATTGTTCTGTATTTAATCCTGACATAGCTACCGTCATCATCCTTGAAAACGTAGATGGGCTTATTTTTAATCCCATCGGTAGCTTAGTCATTTGGTATTGACCGGTAGGGGTTGTAAAAGCTGTAATAGGCCTGTCTTTTTTTCGTAATGGACATTGATAGTATCCCTGGGATAAGTCTAAATGCGAAAAATATTTGCATCCAGACAACGTATCAATGACTTCATCGATGTTAGGTAGAGGAAATTTGTCGTTTTGCAATACCGTATTTACCTTTCGGTAGTCTATTACGAGTCTCCATTTCTTAGTATCATCAGCACTCTTTTTAGGGACCAATAAGATTGGACTATTCCACTCCGATTGTGTTTCTTCTATAGTTTTATTTTTCAACATTTTGTTAATTTGATTTTCTACTTCTGCCTTTTGGGAGTAGGGTAGTCTATAAGGTTTGGAATATATTGGCATAGTATTGTTGTTAACTTTCAAGGAAGCTTCGTAAATTGAAGTAGTGCTTAATTGATCGTTTTGTAGACAGAATACATCATTATATTTGATGCAAATTTTCCCAATAATAGATCTATCAGGTTCCGATAAATGAGTTAGTTTGAGTTCTTTTAATAGTTGATTTGCGTGATTACTATCGTGACGAGGAGTATTGAGTTCTAATATTTTATAATCTGTAGCAGGTTTTATGATTGGAAGTATCTTTGCTAAAGTTACAGTTTTGTTTTGGAAATTTGCTATCCGAATTGGAAGTTTACCATTTTTAGGATGGACTATAGAATTTGCTACATACACATTTGGTTGAAGCACTTGATTTAATACAACACAAGTATTGGTTTCTGCTGTTTCAAAAAATGTAACAATCTCTGTTCTAGGCGGAATTATTAGGTTTACTGCATTATTATTGGTAGTACAAATTAAATTCATATTTCCAAAGTTTAAGATAGCCTTATGTTTTTTAAGAAAATCAGCTCCTATTAATCCTACGATATGAGAAGGCAATGTATCCACAACATGAAACACTATATGAAAACTATTTGAATCCGTAGAAATGATGGTGTTAATACATCCTAGTGATTTTGCTGGACCGTTAATTCCATACATTTTTAACACAATTGTTTTATCGATAATTGCATTTTTAGGCAAGTAATTAAGATTTAATACACAACAGGTGGCTCCTGTATCAAGGACAAGATCATGATATTCACCAAATAAATAAAATTTTGCTTTAACACTGCTATTGAAATGTAACTTAGCGAAATAAATTAATTATTTCCTCATGTTCAATATCAGATTCTGGGATGTTACCGTTAACTGATTCTAATGGATTACTAGATGCCAATTGCACTCGAGTTGTTGTATTATTTCGTCTATTGTTATTATTGTTAGATGGTAACTGACTAAAGTGATTGTTGGAATAAGGTCTACCTCTATACGTTCCTCTGTTGTTATTATTGGTAAATCTTGATTGATTTTCACTTGAGGAATTGTTACCAAAACGTTGTGAATTGGATCCACGGTAAGGTTGATTATAAAATGATCTAGGATAATACGAGTGATGAGGGCGTCTGCTATATCGACGCATGTTCTGCGGATATGAACACCAAAGTGTCATTTCTCTATCCTCTCCAGCTGATTTAACTGGTTCGCACTCCAAAGCATCAGATATGGCTTTATTTAGAGTAGAGGGGTTGCGATCTTGAAGGAAGAATTTTGTATTGGCTTTGTTTAAACCTTGTATGAATGCACGAATATAGGGTTTACTATATTATGCGCGGCAAATTCAGTTTCAAACGTTCCAGTAGACACGTGAGCAGCAGCAAGTTTAGCAGCCATTTTCTCCAATTCTAGTCCAAATTCAGAAATCGATTTAGCACCTTGTCTTAGAGACAGGATTTCTTTTTCCACGGCTAATGGTGTTAGTTGCACACTAAAACGTGTTCGTAGAAGAACGAAAGCTTGTTTTAGCGTCTCTGCTGTATCGATAACTCCATGGGCAATACCAACTAAAGTAGTTCTCACAAACTTGAGGATTTCCTTTTCATCTACTTCTTGTGCGTAATCTTGCAACAATTCGATACTTTCAATGTATGCATTTAGTAATGTGGGTGTACCATCAAACGATTTAATCAACTTCAGAGCCAATTGAATATCAAGTTTGGGAGCCATTTTGTGCCTTACAATATTACCAACTGCAGTAATGATGCGCCGAGGTGTACGAGTAGCGCGAGTTGTTCTTTTCATGAAGGTTTAGGACGAGATCCTTTTGTTAAATGGTTAAGGTTTATTCAAATTGTTTTAAATTCAGGAATATGCCAATATTGTTAAAAAAGAAAACGATCAAAAGCAAGAAACCGGACTGAAACCAATGACGAACGATCACCTCACAAGCTTGTAGGACTTTATAGCATTCGTCGAACTTTCAACACAATCAAACACTTTGATAGCATAATTTACGTAGAATGGATTTAGTAATAAATGTACTTTCAGGTTGAGCTATAGGACGGATTTGAATGTATTGAATAACTATTTAAAATCAACAACGCGATAACTAATTATGAGAAAATATAGGGATCATAGTTTTAGCTTTTTTTTCACTTAGCACTGGTTTAACACTTTTTATTCGATTTGTTAGCGGTTTGAGTTTACGCAGTTTAAAATAAATATAATAAATATAAACGCAATTTGACGCAATTGAACAAAAAAAAAATAATTTAAATTATCTAGCTAGCTCTCTTTAAAAAAAATATGTGGCAATTTTGTGGTTACGTACCTTGCTCTCGAAGGGTTAAGTGTGTGCAGCTTAGTATGATGTCTTCAGACCGCATGGTTTTGAGCAGCGCGATGGCGGGATATAGATGTCTTCAGATCTCGTGGTTTTGCTCAGCGCGATGGCGGGATATAGATGTCTTCAGATAGACACTGCGATGGCGGCTTGGATTGTCTTCACGTGACGGCTTACGGTGTCTTTTTGCGGCGTTTTTTTTTTTTTTTTTTTTTTTTTTGTAACTGCAGCTTTCCTCTCGGTCAGTTTTTTCGGCCTGTCGTCTCACGATGCGTGCGATAGAACGGTCACACGTCGTCTCACGATGCGTGTGGTAGAACGGTGCACGAGTCGGCTCACGATGCGTGCGATGGAACGGTGCACGCGTCGGCTCACGCTGCGTGCGATGAAACGGTGTACGAGTCGGCTCACGATGTGTGCGATGGACGGTACGTTTGTGTAGCGCGTTCTGCAGTTAGGTGGCGTGTGCGCGTGGTTGTATGCGTGCGCATGGACTTCGATCGGGATGAGCGTCGCTCTGAGGGTTATTCGTCTCTCTTCGTCCTCGTTTTTGTTGGCTGTTGCGTCGATCCTCTTTTGTTAACACTGTCCAATACTTTGCGGCACTTACACTTTCACTTCACCACGTTGCACTGATTATTGTGTTATACGTAAACGGCTACCGGCACACGGTACTTTATTAACCATCCAAGCGAACAGCTCCTGGCAGGATCGCCATGTTTTGTGGGGTTACAGGGGTTACAAGTACTTTTTATTATCACCACTTACGATAACAGGATGGGTGTGTGTGTGTCGAACCGATCGCTTCGGCGTCGAGCAAAAGAGAGAGCTTCGTTACCACATTGCCACTACTTATAAAGCCTAACTGAGTGCCTCTCGCGGGCACTCCCTAACTTCGGGTTTGCTATAAACGTGCGAGGAAACGTGCATGCGTTACACTACGCTAACCTTAGCATGCAGATCCCATAACAGTATTGTGCTTTTGTCAAAGGGCACGACATTACAACGTCCCTTCGTTAATGCATGCTTATATGAACTGTATCCCTAACAAAACAAAACATTTCAAAAATGAAAGAACTTGCAAGAGTGAATGTGGATGAATTGCTCATTCGTTAACTGTTCTTAAAGTGATGGGCTGACAAATGGCCTTATCATTGACTTTAAAGTTAAACATAAATGACTATAGTTGCACTTATTTTCCTTCTTTTCTCTTTGGCACAACAACCGCTGACGGTCAAGGCCTGCCAGTACCCACTAGTGAAATGGCTTTCAGTGATTATGCCTCTTATTTTCTACTATAGCACGATATCCAGTCCTATGCATAAGGGCACGGTCTATTCGGGGCTTGAACCCATGACGGGCATGTTGATACGTCGTACGAGTTGACGACTACAGACCGGCACTTATTTTACAACAGGCAAAAAATGATTTAAATGATTTTAATAAGTAACCGAAACCGTAACCGTCTTTTGGTGTGTTAGTCACAATTTGAAGCATACAGTACATTAATATTAAACCTGTCTTAAATTAAACTTAACGCCTTGGCCAAACTTTTGCTTCCCTTATTCAGCGACGGCATTTTCCTCAGCGCAGCGTCAAACGTTGTTTTCAGAAGGACATATCGTTTTAAAGGAGACACTAAAAAGTTCCAAAAGTTGTCCAGCAAGGGCTCAACTGTAATGAGTACATATTATTGCTGCAGCTAGTAAAATTTGCTAATCCGCTTTTGTGTTTTATTTTTCTATAAAAAAGGCTACAAAAAAGGAACGCAGCAGAACATGTGAGTAAAGTGGAAACACCATCCAGCAGCTACTTGTTTGGTCACAAAACGAGTTTATTGCTGATTGATAAAATATTCATAACCCCCTCGGAGAAGGACCTGCGTTGCAGTAGCTGTTCCAGCAGTACCAGCCCTTCCTGGTGCATATTTAATTTTTGCGTCACTTGAAGGAACTATTTTGACACAGCGGTTTCGTTGTAATTTGACCACTCGATTTAAGCCACCCAAGCTAGCTCTCCGATCGCACCATCCGATGATCATTTTTCGGTGAAATGTTGTTTCCGGCCCAAAAGCCTGGGTGTAATTACTTTTATCAACTTCACTCAGTAAAATGACAAAAACGGTAACTCTCTCGATCATACTGCAAGGTGAAAGATAAATTAAAAATACTTGAAGCTATAAACAGGCCACTTTTGTAGCATTAACCAACTCAGCGCTGTTTATGACGCATTGCGGTACACTGCGGGTGTTGCTTTTGGTACAGTAAACTGAAATGCCACCATTACACTTTATTATTATGAAACTTATTTTTGCATTTGTTAAAAACGTCTGTTTCTTGGGTTATAAAGTAAATACAACCACTGCGCTTGTTTCGAACAACAAAGATTTAAAGCTTCAAGGGTAATTATGATACGGGTAATTTAATCACAATTTTATAATCATCTAATCAACTCACATCACGTTTTTAACAAAAAAAAAAACGCTAACTATGTACAATTTGAGCACTTCAAATAATAAATAATAAGGATGTGAATAAATTTATCAATTTCCAATTAGTTCTTTTAGCGTGTTTGCGCTATTGCTCGAACCATGGAATGAATTGCATTGTAATGAAAATGTTTTCCTCTATTTGTCTTCCCGAATCGAGGGAGATTCGGTCAGCAAATCATCTTCAAAACACAACTCAAACAGCTCCCTATCGAGGTCAAGTAGTCGCGCAAAGCGCTAGCTCGTTGGTTTGATTAATGAATTCATATCCTCTCCAGAATGTTTTGGTGATGAGAGGATACTTTGATCAATGTCTAGGAGTGAGGAAAAGCTACACCAGCGGAGGCCTATAACATACTATCGAGACGGGCGTACCGATAAGTCTCGTGGTCATATTATTCTGGAAGGCATGTTCCGCAAGTTACGTTGATCCTGGAACCGGCATGATTCATGATTCAGACAGAGGCATCCGTTTTCCGTCAGGTTTGAATCTCGTTGACCGCCAAGTTTTTGAGATGTTTTAACTTCTTACATTAGTGTCAGCCGAAGCATCGGAAGTGGCTTATTTAGGGCGTATTACCATTCAAAAAGTACCCGTACGTCCTCACCTCATCACTTACTCCGGGTACGGGACGCTGTTTTACGTTGAAATGATGGTAGTCGTGGTGAATGTTTATGTTTTGACCATTTTTTGTCCAATCTGCAAAGCAATGCGGATGGCCGATAGCAAAGATGGAAATACCGAAGTATACTTACGAGATCAGCTTTCAGATAAAGGATTAGGAGCGCCATTTTGTTTTCGTTCCAGCAAAGCCACAGAGAAAGTCGTAGGAAAAATAGTAAAACGTTTCCCATTCGATACATGAGGCGTGCTCGAATCTAGTTCCCGGACACGTTTTGTGTATCAGTGTTTTATTGTCTCCTTTCGGGTGAAGCAATTCCACAACCACCATTGGATAAAGCACCGTGACGGTGATTAGTAAAGTTTGCGAGTAGTGTTCCCTTACGCGAACAAATGTCAGCACGGCAATTTGGCGTGCTAGTCCACGTACCAGTTAGTCATAAATCGACACCGAGTTCAGTGCGAGTAGTTTTTGGCAGAGCATCTTACACGCTCTATTTGACGCCTCCTCGACTCCTCGGCAGTCGAAAGGCTAATGGTAACCACCGAAGCTTCTGTTAAACATCTTTATTGGTTAGAGTTCATTCACAGGGAGATAACAACATTTGTCATTTGTTTGGTGCGTAGTTTTGCCAGGTCTTGTGGTCACGATCGCGTCTTCGGTGTGCCATTTGTTCAAACCTTTAATGAATGGCTAACTTTTACCGCGATGGACTTTCATTGTGTGTGGCCACGGCAATAAAAGCCCTCTCATACCGACAATGTGAAGAGAAAATGAAGATGAAAAGGGAAAAAAGGTAGAGAAAAACAAAGAGTGAAAGAGAAAAGAAAAAGATTTCCCAGCGTCCTAAGCGCGAAAGCGAGTGATTTGAACCGTGCTTAAGTTGGAATGTGCTCGGTATTACATGTTAATGAAATGTACATCTTACACACCATTGCACACTCATCAGACATTTACGTGCATCTTGTGTAAAGGACCTATGACCAAGACGATGCATTAGATGTGATAGAAGAAGATCCGTGCTTCCACAAACCCGCAATCACAATCCGAAAGCTTGCTGAACTGTACATCGTGTACTGTTCCATTCCGATGGAACGAGCGAGATGTGCGGTCTGAGGAACGGGCGAGAAGGGCGGGCTGAGGAACGAGCGAGAGGCGTGGTGTGAGGAACGAACGGAAGGCTGTCCGAGTGGCATCTGGTTTGGCGACAATTGTTTGGAAAGGCGGCACCAGCAATCATTGTTCAACCACATCGACACCGGCCAGAATTCCGCGAAACCCACCGTTAAATGCAAGCGGGCGGCTTGTGTGGTCGGACGGACCAGAGAAGCGATGCAATGCGTGTTGCTGTTCGCCGGACCACGTTAAGGGGGAAAAGAGAGGGAATGAAGAGAAGGAGAGAGTGAGAGAGGGAATTATGAACTTATTTTGTGACCGAGTGGAGTGGGTCAGTCTGATGAAAAACGCGAAGGAGTTAAGTCGCAACCAATAAAGTTGTGCGTACAGGATTTTTACCGTGCAGTACATTGCGTTAGAATATCCACTGAGATATCACATTGGTCCTTCGAACTTCGGATATTGACCCTTTGTGCTCTGGATATCGGTAAAAATCGCGTCATCATGACTCGAACGCCTCGGACGCCTCGCACTCCAACCGTAAAGCCGGCGTCACAACCCGGTTGGGTGGATGTAATTGTTGCTGTAAGACCACACATACACATGCGTGACCTTGCGTATGGCGAATTGATTCGCATAAGGGACAACATTGTGCAGGCGAAGGAAGAGGGAAAGGCGCTGACCGCGGTACAGTGCAAAGTGTTCGGGAAGAAGGCAGATAGTGCTTTAGAAGAACACAACAAACATTATGGTGAAATCATAAAACATGACGAAAGTGAAGTGCATGACGCCAAGTTTAAGGAGACAGTGAAATTGCTTGAAGAGGTGATGTTGGAAATAGAAAGTGCATCTGAAGCCCTTGTGGCACAGTCCATTTCACCAAGGGCATTGATACCTGCTCCTAGCGTTTCGTCAGTGATTGTAAATGCTCCGCTTCCTCGGCCAATACCTTCGTTCAGTGGCAAGTATGAGGAGTGGGCGCGGTTTAAAACAATATTCAAAGATATTGTGGACAAAAGTAATGAAGATTCGCGTATCAAGTTGTATCATCTTGAAAAGGCCTTGAGTGGTGAGGCTGCCAAGGTAATAGATGAGAAAACGATTAACGACGGTAATTACGAACGTGCGTGGCAACTGTTATCCGAGCGTTATGATAACAAACGGCGTATGGTAGACTTACATATTAGTGGACTTTTCAATTTGAAAAAAGTGAATGAAGAAAGTTATGTAGGTTTGCGCGGTTTGGTTGAATCGGTTGAAAGTCACGTGGAAAATCTAAAATATTTAGGTGAAAGGTTTACCGGTTTGTCGTGTGCGATGGTGATACATTTGATAGCGAATGCGTTAGATATTGAAACGAAGAAGCTATGGGAAGCGAGTGTCCCTAGAAACGAACTTCCGTGTTATGAAAAAAACTTGTGCTTCCTAAAAGAAAGAGTGTCGGTTCTAGAAAGGTGCCAAGGAAATGTTGCAGCGGGGCAAAGGGGACGTTTTGTTTCGAAAGGGCCCAGCTCAAGTGGTGTTACGCCTATGAGATCGAATGCAGCTACAACCGTGTGCAGTGTAGTTGTGTGTGAATTGTGTAAGGGTGCCCATGAAACGTTCAAGTGCTCTGAATTGATGCGACTGCATGGAAAGGATCGGGAAAATTGTATTAGATCGAAGCGTCTTTGCTTAATTTGCCTAAAACCGGGACATTGGCGAAATCGTTGCAAATCGCATTTGAAGTGTAATACGTGCCACGGACCACACAACACGGTATTGCATTGGGACAACGGTCCAGAACCGGTTTCAAGGGAACCCGAACAAGTGAGTGCGAGCCAGCATGTGAACAATACGGATGCGGCGGGAAGTATTGTTCTCTTGCAAACCGTCTTGCTTTACGCGGAATTACCGAACAAAGAGGTGTTGTTGTGTCGTGCGATGTTGGACAGTGGATCGCAAATCAGTTGTGTGACTGAAGCGCTTGCAACGAAATTAGGCGTAAATTTGGTAAACGTGAACGTACCGGTTAAGGGGATTGGCAACGTTGAATCTTCGGTGAAGAAAAGGTGTACTTTTACAGTGAAATCTCGGTGTAGTGACTTTGCTATGGACGTCACATGTTTTGTGTATCGTGAAATAACGGGAAGAATACCCTCTGTGTATTTCGATACGTCGAAGTGGAATTTGCCGGATAAATCGATGTTGGCCGATCCATATTTCAACAATCCAAGTTGTGTGGACATTTTATTGGGAATGGATTGTCTTTCGGAAATAATGGTATCTGGTTAAGTGAAATTGGCAAAAACACTTCCCATGATGACAGACACTCAGTTCGGATGGGTGATAGGTGGACGTGTTGCGGAAATACACAAAGAGCGTGAGGTGTACACAAATGTGGTGACAAAGGAAAATTTGGAAACAATAGTGCAAAGGTTTTGGGAAGTTGAAGACGTGACAAGTGAGCGTTCTGTGAAAGTGGAAGACGAGATATGTGAAGAACATTTTGTGAAGACACATTATCGTGAATCCAGTGGCAGGTATGTTGTGCAGTTGCCTTTAAGGGAATCGAGAAGCCAATTGTGTTGTTCGCGAAGTGTAGCGCTGCGTAGGTTTTATTTGTTGGAAACAAAACTGTTGAAAAATCCATCGTTACGTGAACAATATCAAGCGTTTATGAGTGAATACGAGGAGTTAGGGCATTGTAGAGTGGTTGATGAAAGTGAGGACGATGGTTCCGTGAAAAGGTGGTATTTGCCGCATCATGCTGTATTGAACCCGGCCAAGAACACTACCAAGTGCCGTGTGGTGTTCGATGCTTCGGCGAAAGTAAACGGCTTGTCTCTGAACGACGTTATGATGACCGGCCCTAAGGTACAACCCGACTTACTTTCCATCAAGCTGCGTTTTAGAATGCCTCGATATGTGGTAAGTGCCGATATATCTAAAATGTTTCGACAGATAAAGGTGGATCCCTGCGACAGCCCGCTACAACGAGTATTTTGGAGAACTTCGCCGAATGAGCAACTGCGTGTGCTTGAGCTTACCACGGTGACCTACGGAACGGCAGCAGCACCTTTTCTAGCGACGCGAACGTTGTTGCAGCTAGCGAGAGATGAACGAGAAGGTTTTCCCTTAGCCAGTCGCATTATTGAAGAGAACTTTTATGTCGACGATGGATTGTTTGGAGCAAATGATATCGAGACTGTCCATGCTGCGCAAGCGCAACTCATTGAGGTGTTTAGAAAGGCAGGTATGACACTTCATAAATGGTCAGCGAATGATGAAAGGCTTTTGAAATCGATACCATTTGAAGATCGGGATGCTCTAACAAAAATCGGCGATTGTGAAGTTAACGAAATCATCAAAACGTTAGGTTTGATGTGGAATCCGATGAATGATGAATTTATATTTTTGACAAAGGTACCGTCTAAGGGCAGAATACCTACAAAACGAGAGGTCCTGTCAGCAATTGCAAAAATATTCGACCCATTGGGGCTTATTTCTCCAGTGGTTGTGTTGGCAAAAATTTTGATGCAAAAGCTGTGGTTAGCAAAGTTGGACTGGGATGATCAAATTTCTGAGCCGTTGATAGAGGAATGGGATACTTTTTTGGAAGCATTACCAACAGAAAATCAAGTTCGAATTCCTCGACATATAGTGAGTACAGATGCAGTTTGCTTAGAGATTCATGGATTTGCGGATGCTTCTTTGAAGGCATATGGAGCCTGCGTCTATATAAGAACAATAAAGAGGAATGGTGAAGCGCAATTGAGATTAGTGATCAGCAAATCTCGGGTTGCCCCTTTATCAAACGTGACAATTCCAAGAATGGAACTGCTTGCAGCGTTATTGCTTTGTCGTCTTGTGAAAAAGGTACTGGATGCATTAAAGGATTCTAATTTCGAAACGATAAACTTGTGGTCGGATAGCCAAGTAGTTCTGGCATGGTTGAAAAAACCGATGGATCGTCTGAATGTTTTTGTGCGAAATCGTGTAGCCGAGATCAACGAGAACCGAGCATTCATTTGGCGTTATGTTCGGACACATCAAAACCCTGCGGATGTTATATCAAGGGGTCAATCGGCGTCGCTACTGGTTTCAAATGAGATGTGGTGGAATGGTCCGGAGTTTTTACGTACTTGTGAGATACCAAATGTTTGCATCGATGAACTAAATGATGATGAAATTCCGGAATTGCGCAACGAGGTTATCTGCAATGTTATCGTACCGCTGAAAGTTATCCAATTTTGGAGAAATATGAATCCTTTAGAAAGACACAAAGAATACTTGCTTACATCGTGCGGTTCAAACAAAACACAAAGCGTCGTAAGGGCGAACGCATTAATGATCCAAATCCTACTATCCCCGAATTGCGAGAATCGATGCGTTGGATAGTTAGAGCAATTCAGCATCAAGAGTTACCGGAAGTAGTGTCGGCCGTAAAAAATAGCAAACCGTTGCCACGTTATCAAGACCTTAACCTTTTTTTGGACGGTGATTTACTGCGGGTAGGAGGTCGTATAAGAAACGCAAATCTAGCTTTTGGAAACAAGCACCAACTTCTTCTTCCAAATCGAAATGTAATTACACATCGTTTAATTGCAACAATTCACCGTGAAAATTTGCACGTCGGGCCATCTGGAGTGATTGCGATTCTTCGTCAGCAATTTTGGATTGTGAATGCGCGATCAACGGTTCGAATGGTTCTGCATAAATGCATTACCTGTTTCCGAAGCAAACCAACTACTTTGGAACAACAGATGGGTGATCTTCCTAGCTACCGCGTAACAGCTGCTCCTACCATTCAACGAGTTGGGCTTGACTTTGCTGGGCCAATTATGCTGAAATCCGGTATACGTCGTGTTACGGCAATAAAGGGATACATATGTGTATTCGTGTGTATGGTGACAAAAGCGATCCATTTGGAGGCAGTAGAAGACTTATCAACTGGTGCATTTCTCTCAGCTTTGAGACGATTTGTATCAAGAAGAGGAATACCTGAAGAAATCTTCAGTGATAATGCGACAAATTTTGTCGGAGCAAAAAATGAACTACGAGAGCTGTATGAGATGTTTAGGAAGGAGGCGACAGGCCAAGGCATTTTCCAGTTTTGCCAAGAAAGGGAGATCGTATGGAAAATGATACCACCTGCTGCCCCTCACTTTGGAGGAATCTGGGAGGCAGGGGTCAAGAGTGTTAAGAGTGTACTGAAGAAGATTTATAAATCTGCATCTCTAACAATAACTGATTTCAGCACGCTTCTATGTCAAATTGAAGCCATCTTAAACTCAAGGCCATTGTATGCTCACTCAAATGATCCTAACGATTTGGAATGCCTTACTCCAGCTCACTTTACAATTGATCGTCCCTTGATTGGAGTTGCAGAACCATCATATTTAGATATGCCTGAAGGTCGCTTGAATAAATGGCAGAGAATTCAACAACTGCGGCAGCAATTCTGGAATAGATGGCAAAGGGAGTATTTGTGCGAACTGCAAACCAGATACAAGTGGACCAAAATAAAGGACAACGTAAAGGAGGGAGCATTGGTTCTAATGAAGGAGGATAACACGCCCCCGCAATTGTGGAAGCTGGGACGCATTACAAGGGTGTTCCCGGGCGAGGACGGATTGATCCGAGTAGCGGATGTGAAGACAAGGGGTGGTGAGTTTAAACGACCTGTGCATAAATTAGCTCTTCTTCCAGTTATAGATTCGTAGCATCAACCTGGTCGGGAGAATGTTCCATTCCGATGGAACGAGCGAGATGTGCGGTCTGAGGAACGGGCGAGAAGGGCGGGCTGAGGAACGAGCGAGAGGCGTGGTGTGAGGAACGAACGGAAGGCTGTCCGAGTGGCATCTGGTTTGGCGACAATTGTTTGGAAAGGCGGCACCAGCAATCTCTGTTCAACCACATCGACACCGGCAAGAATTCCGCGAAACCCACCGTTAAATGCAAGCGGGCGGCTTGTGTGGTCGGACGGACCAGAGAAGCGATGCAATGCGTGTTGCTGTTCGCCGGACCACGTTAAGGGGGAAAAGAGAGGGAATGAAGAGAAGGAGAGAGTGAGAGAGGGAATTATGAACTTATTTTGTGACCGAGTGGAGTGGGTCAGTCTGATGAAAAACGCGAAGGAGTTAAGTCGCAACCAATAAAGTTGTGCGTACAGGATTTTTACCGTGCAGTACATTGCGTTAGAATATCCACTGAGATATCACATGTACCAAAAACGAATGTCCTCATGACGCTTTCGTTCTCGGAAGATGGTTAAATTTTCAAAAAAAAAAAAAGATAAATATCATAGGTGTATATTTTACATTGTGGCTGATTACAAGGTGTCATGGCAGGGCCGAGAATTCATTCATTGAGCCAACGGGAGAAATTCATTTCATTGTACTCAAACAAGGGCACAATTTGTCACATAAAATAATTAACATATTTCTCACTAGAAAGTGATGCTGCACCGCCATGCATATAAATAACGGTGTCGTTTCTTTGCCTACCAAACAGCCTCGTGGGGTGTACTTGTTCATTTTTATTCATTGTTCATTTTGAACTCAAACCCAGTCGAAAAAAGGTGCTTTATCATACTCCCTTCACGCTTGCGACTCACACTGTAAATATGCTGCCAAATAACAGAGCCGTGCTCCAGGCATATGCACGTGTTCGTGCAAAAGATTGGCATTTTTGTCGCTGTTTACCCAGTCGTGCAGGGTTTGGTGACCTCTACTTCCGTCTCTTCTCCAGAGCCAGATAGTCATCTCTAATGAGCGTCGGTGGGGTCGGCAGCGTTCCGTTATGCGATAAATGTGATGCCGCAAATTTCGACCCACGATCGATATTATTCTTTGCATTGTGTTGTATTGCTTGTTTTCTTAGACGCTGAAGGTTTGTTTCTTCCGTTTGAGCCACGATCGCCAAGAGTGTCTGCGTTTGGTGTGGTGGTTTCGTAATAAAAAAAACACGAACAACGTGTTAATTGAAACGCGCGAGGCGTACAATAAGCATCCAACCGTAGGGTGCTGGAGGGGCTTCACAAACAAACGGTTTTTGTGCTGCACGGTTCATAGGACTAGGCGTCGAACCGAACCCGAGACAGTGGTTCATGATACGCGTGAAGCTACATTAAAATTCATGCCTTTAAATCGCTAAACCACATCAAAAGCAGATGCACCAATTGTTGTTAAAATGCATGATCTGTAGCCGAGGCACTACCTTATCCTTATCCTTACCTCGCGGCACCTGCGAAATACATAATTCATGCCAATGTATACGCATTGCGCTGCTTGGTTGGTGTTTTTTGTTTTGGTGGGTAAAATATCTTAAGTATATATAAAAGTTAAATATCGGTATAGGAAATTGGTTGCCTCTGCCGATTAATTTGGCTTCTCACAGACATTCAACAAGTCGTATGTTCATGAATTCTCCCATCCATACCACGGCAAAACCACCCGGGAAAGCTCTATGTCAAATCCATTGTCGATGCAGGCAGCTGTGTGCTGAACCCTTGTATTCGTATTGTAAACTTAACCGAGTGAAAACAACTGCTCCCCAAAAAATGCCAGCAGCCAACGGTTCAACAAAACGCAAATATGTATGCACACTTGCTGGTTTCGATCGGATGCTGTTGGCTTAACATTATCCAATACCCAATATTAGGAAAGAACAGCGCAGAAACTGTACGTACACACCGTGCTACGGAATAACCCTTCAAAGTGGTGGTATGTTACCCAGACGCAACACAGAGCATTTGTGGCTGTATGTATATGTGTGTGAGTGCAATGAAAGTGGCGATGGTATTTGAATATGGCCTTCCAGCAATCATTCTTTCACCTCAGGTAGCAAACCACAGCTAGTGCAGCCACTGGAGAACAATTCACCGAAACCATAACTGTTGACATGATTATGCAACAACACCAAACATTGGAGCCAGGTTTGTTCCCATAGACCCGCAGTTACCGATGCCGTGCTTTGTGTTGCAGGAAGTGCAGAGATGGTCCATCGTTGAAAACATCAATTGCAGCAGTTATGCATCTCGTCGGTCGCGTGTGGTTTTTGTACGTACCATCAGCAACATGGTTCCCCGGCTTAATAACGAAAAAAGCTCTGACCTCGATGACTAATTTCCAGCAAGTATCCTTCGGTGGAAGAAAAAGGTAAAAAACGGGAAAGTAGTGAACAAAATATTTCATTAGATACATCCCACGGCTAGGCATGATCTGGTTGGAAGTGCTTTCGGCGCAAACGTTACAAGCTCGCATCATAAGCTAACTTACATACTTAGCTTTGGATACGACAGCCAACCTTTGATCACAATAGCTCAGGATCGGCTAGAAGTGACAAGGTCACGATTTTGACGCACAGTCTAGAATGGAAGGTATTATAAGCGATGCTCGTATACACCGTGTAGCATTTTTAAAGCAGATGGTGCCGAGGAACATGCGTGCGACGATAAAATACGACGGTGGCATTCGGATGGTAATGTTTAGATGTCTTTAACGATGACATGTTTACAGGAGTGTACATCGGCGGAAGCAATTGGCAAGGTTCAAATTTGGATAAGGTGTTGTTGTTAAATAAGGCCATATCGTTGCTCTATAATTGAGCAGGGAATTTAAATATTGAGCAAATTTATGCTTTAAAACTTGTTCATTCATATATTTGTGCTGTCACACTTTCCGTCGCTATATATGCTATCGTTGCTTGACAAGTAAAATATATTTGTGGAACTTTTGATGCCGTTCCTCAGCTTGAGTGTTGCTTTATCGTAGAGAGTCCAGTCCAAGCGTAAACTTGTTATTCCTGATTCCCATACACTATCGTGTCGAAAACGTCTCCATCTTGCAGGATGGAGATGCAAAACCACACCAAGTTTTCAACAACAGCACACTAGCTTGGTCTATTCTCCATTCGAGTGAAAGTATGCGCTTTCGATATCAACCATCGTGTCGCTCGGTTTAATGCAAAGTTGCAACGGTACCCAGTGGTCAGATTAGGGAGTGTCAGAATGCCAAGTGGCGACGGTAACCAGTGGTCAGATTAGGGAGTGTCATAAGTCATGATTTTTTGATACCAAATATCTCACCGACTATCTAATGACCGACTGGTGCACTGTATCAGAACTCCTGACCGTGCTGTATGATGATCAACTTTAACTGGTCAGCTGACTTTCATTTCAGTGAAGCTGCCTGTGTCCTTCAATGTGCTAGAAATAAAACCAAAAACGGGAAGAGTTGATACTCTTGCTTAACACTTATTTCGTAACGTAATCTGTTTTTACATATCGCCTCATTCTGAACGTGTCGGTCAACAAGCCACAACCCGATACGGACGACGTATTGATACAAATGAAGTCTTCCATTTGTAGGTTTTTTCTCCTTAATAGTCTCTTCGTAGAACGATTTAGAATAACGTAAATCAAATTGTAATGCGAAAACGGGTTCAAATCGTATGCAATTATAAGCGTCCAAACATTTCTTAAACGCTTTCACCTGACACATCCGTCTTTTCCAGCTCTCTCTGACATGGCTACGATTGTCGTAAGAGAAGAGAATGTAATTTTATTCTGAAGTTGCAGCTCTTGCCAGCATCTGTGCCATCACTTACCTGAAACGGAAAACAGACAAAAACACACAATTCATCAAATCTCAATCTCGCAATGATCAACGCTCGCCCTGTCCCTCACTACTGCTGATCCTGGTTCCACGTCCCTGAGCAATCAGTCAGTTGCATGTGAACACTTGATTCGTATTTCCAAATCAGAGATGTAAACTTCACCGGCCGCCCTAATATGCTTCACACTAGAGTCGAAAACCGTTTCCTCCGCAATTCAAGAAACTTTGACAACGGGGAAATCCTCGAGCCTCATTTCGCTTCCGTAGCATGCTTCAACACTATGTCAAGTGTCTGCAACGAGGAAAGAGCAGTGTTTCAATTGTAGTTTTCATTTTTCCAACGGGGAACTCGTTGAATTTCGTCCCTAGAATCGAATTAGTTCCGTTGTCGCACGGCGCGAAAGCACAGGACTGAAAATTCTAATTGCAACGTCCAGTGCCGATAGTCTAACGACGTTTTTTTTAGATCTTCGGCCGTTGGTGAGCAGCAAACGAAGCAGTGAAAAAAAAGCATAGGAGAAAAAACAAATAATCAATACCTCTTGAAGAAGACTCCCTTGCTCTATGTATCATGTGCGTGTGAGTATTCTGAAAGATTTTTATATTTTTTATATGCTTTACTCAGTTTTTTCTCAGGGCTGCTAGCTTTGGGAGCCCTGAACTTTTTAATTTGATTTCTATCTTTCTCTGAGCCATGCAACCAAACAAGTGGCTGTGGAAGACTCTTTAAACGATGAATAAATTGGACAGAAAACGGATGGCTTCGAAGCCAAACCGGAGCAACGGGAGGACAGGAGCCGTGGTTAGTTTACCGGTTTGTTTCATACTTAAAAGCTTTTGCCACTCGACGGCTTTTAATCGGTTGAAAAGTGAAAAGAGGAATGGATGTTGAGTGCAGCTCGACAAACGCCAACCATTTGCCAGCCGATTATCACTAGTCCAACCGTAACGAGACCAGAATCTGGTTATCTGTGGTTAGTTGGGAAAGATTTCCATCCCTAGTTCCTTAAGTAACCCCCTCATTACAGCTCGTTAGCCCTCAGCCTCTGGAATTGATGCAACTTTATCTCGTCCTAATCGTTGCTGCGATAAACAAGTTAAACGATCACTCACACTCATTTTTCAACACGTGTGAGCTTTAAAAACGATGGTCGAACAAAATACCTTCTCAATAAACCCACTTACCGTTCATTTCAGATTAATGTGGATGGTGACTGTTGAGTAAAATAGAGAAAATTAAATTAATGATCCTTCCCGGCAAACGAATTTCTTGCTACACAATTTGCCTCGGTATGGCAGATTGCCCGATTCGCTTTGGACTGGGGATTTTCAGGGGCTCCTGGCCACTGGCGGACTGAAAATAGAACGCCTCTCCTTCGTGACTGAAGTAGCGCGAACTTTTCTTGCTGCCAAAGATTATGTTTTCTTTTCCTTTGCGCTCCAGCTGTCAATGCTGGTGGCAGCAATTGAAAGGCAGCAGCGAGCAACAAGGATCTTGAGTGACAGATACAATCACTTGCCGTGGCTTTAAAGTCCGATCCATTCCTCCGCAACCGCAAAAGTGCGTGTGACACAACGATTACGCTGACGTTCAAATTTATGTCCGGGCGCTTTTCTTGAAAAAGCGCTTTAACAGTGCACACATTGAATGCTCAAAGCCCTTAACATAATGTGGGAATTTTATTGTTTAAACATTATCCGCATGACAAGGGAGGGGCGAAAGCGTTGGTCTGACACGCTGATGTTGACGGGTTGAGTGCGAGAACGTGTAGAAGGAACGACCGTTTCTCATTAGATGCCCGACGCACACAGACACATACATATTTCAAAACAATGATGGCAAATATCAAACTTCCTATGAAAGAATGTAAGTGTAGAAGTCGGTAAGGATATAACTTCCAAGGATCTCACACATCACACCATCATGCCATCACGCATAACTTCCGCGATGTAAGGTTTTCCACAATTCTGTAAAATCATTATGCAAGACGGGAACGATGAGGCTTTCTCGGAGCTCTCACGGGTTAACTGTGAAGATTACTTTGGCTTTGAGGAACGTCCTCACATAACTTCACGGCCAAGGCCAAATTGCGAAGAACCTTCATACACACACAATGCCGCATGCTCAGAACAGCACCTTTCGTCGGGAGGTATAAGCCATTGCTTTGGCACCACCTCAGCGCACATTTCGTATGTCCTAGGTCGCAAATCCGACACAATGCCATCAGATGACATGCGGTTTCGAGATTCAATTTCGAGACAGCTGATTTCCTTAATACCTGCTCGCACTAGGTGAATGTGTACACCATTCGGGTGCAGCAGGACGGCAAATGCCTCTTCCCGGATGTCGTAAACAATATTTTATTGTTTTACGAAACAATCACACCAATAGGAAAGGCGCACCCAACGTTCAACGCAAAATTTATCATGTCAGCATGGCTTTTAAAGTGAGGGAATGTGATTTGGTAACACTAGGTTTTGAACGCGTAAAATCTCAACTCGAATCTAGAAAATGTATAATGGGTGACAAGACAGCCATCATACATTTTCCAGATTCGAGTTGGGATTTTACGCGTTCAAAACCTAGTGTTACCAAATCGAAAAGAGTTTACGAATTCAAATTGTATGTTGACAATCGTTTAACGTGTTCGAAAAATAGTGTTACGATGTTGAGCTGGCTTGAGGAACCCTGTAATGAGATATTCAAGGTTAATTCAATGGAAATATAAAATCAGTTAAAATTAGTTCAAATCGAATGGTGGTTAAACATTATGCGGTTTGGGATGTGATATGATGAATGGTGCAGCATTTAAATATTCTTCACACTTCTTCAAGCAGGCGATATTGCAAGATGTTATGATAAACGAATACCATGAGAGCACTGACCTATAAAACACGTTACTGCTCGTGACATCTTTCGTCTCAGTCGAGCAGAGGATATGATACAAAAGCAGGCAAAGGCACGATTCCTAAAAGTGTTACCAGTCTGCCTTGTATCGATATGTTATCAATATCTTTAAGTCGAACATTGTGTAAACCTCATTGAACGATCTACTCATGACTGTTAAAGGATCACATGGTCCATAATTGGTGTGACGACGGGGGATCGTGAGCAGTGGTCGTGGGCGTAGTTGTACCGTTGGGGCATATAGGTCGTGTTGCTGAAGCAGTATAGGGCTGTGCATGTTACTAGTTTGCAGACCGGATACGAATAGTTGCTGATTAATTTGGCAATCTTCCATAGACTTAAATAAACTATCTTCAAATGGGTTCTCTTCTGAGGTTTGCAAGGGTTTACCTTCTGTCACCAGATAGAGTGTCAGTGTAATGATGAAATGACATCACAAAATCTCATTAACTTTAGGGCTGTTTTGTGGTTGGTTGAAGGATAAACTCCTAACCAGTTCTACTTGCTGACTGACATGCACGAGTACGTATTGCACAGTCGAAAAACTAATTCTCATGACTTCTAGAAATTGCGTCAGCCATTTTCCCAGCATCTGCTGGTGTTGCTCCTCTCTTGAATTGATACAAAGCCAGCAGTTAACACATTATCACGATTTGCGTGATTATTAAAAGAACTATTCAAACGATGGAAGGAACTGCTGGAAGTCTTGGTGAATCGATCGAGATGATAAATTTAACCTGCCTTCTGGAACGAGTACTTTGAGGGATCTTTGCATAAAAAAATTCTCATGTAAAACCGACATTGATTCATCCCCAGCTGAGATTTGTCAATATCCAGTACACACCATCATCAGCTACCAACAGCTGGCTCAGGCTCAGAAAAAATGATAGCTTTATGGATCTCAACACCTGGATATACAAAAACAGTAACGACGAATGGCTCTTGGGGTTGCTGTCGTCAAGCTGTCAACTTGTTTGCGGCCTGCTAGGTACATGTTTGTCGTTAGCGAAAGCGATGACAAATCGCTACTGGCGTGCAGAAGCGTTCGACTCCTGTTGCTTGTAGGAACGTTCGATTATGAACGAGCCAAAAAATAGAATTGCAAACACCCATATACACACTGACACAAGAAAAACGCGGTGAAGGTGGATATTATTTGATAAGGACTACCGATGAAAAACACGGAGCTGGTTTCAATGAGTGAAGATGAGCGACACATCACACCGTGTGCTAGCAGGTTGTTGGCCTACGTGACGATTGACACGAGATTGAAGCGCATGTCATCAAATTGATATTTGACAGTAGCCGGATTGTTTGTGCCACGAACAGTCTACACGGGTGTTTACTCTCAAGCCGTACTCAGAAGGTGTGTTTTGTGTGTGTAAGTATGATTTGTCATGCGTTCAAATTGAACTGTCTGTAGGTACTTCTGGTGGAATGTGTTATGTCACATTCTGCCAGTACGAATCGCTAGGTTCATGACATCAAGAAACGTTAATTAAGAAGCTTTATATCAAATATTTCAATAATAGTGCGTGAGAATATGTTGTGAATACGTGACCTTTTTTTTTGTAAAAAATTAGAGGGTTGGTAGATTGATTGTAATATATTGACGTAATTTGTGAAACTGGTAACAAATTTGATCGATGGAGACGCCTGGCATCTTAAATGAATTAAAACCGTACGATATGTATAGAACAATATAATATATTAAGCATTTGCAATATTGGAATGGTTACAATCAAATATTTTAAATATTTTTTTATTCAAAATGCAAACAAAAATGACAAAGCGTATTGCATTAATCGGTGCTCGGTTATATCAAATAGTAACAATATATTTCAAACCAATAAACTGAAAATATCCACTGTCAATGTCAATCGAACAGTTATACGCTTTAACAGGGTTTCAACATTAAAAATGACTCGCACAACATGGGTTTTTGTTCAACAAATAAAATAAAGCGTATCATTATTTAAAATAACAAATCATAACATAAAAACTTGAATTTTATATATTTTATCTTAAAATATTAACAGCAAAGCCGTTTAGCTTGCAAACGAATTATTTAAATATTTTGAAAACAAGTCAAGCTTTGGCAGAAACAGTTATTTATTGTGATTCCCATGAGGGCAACACAGACAGTGTTTAGTGTAGTCAATGTCTATCATTGATCGGGTTGAGCTTTTCCGAAGGATCCTGATCTAGGCTAAGTGAAAGATGCAATGTCACTCTTTCGTCAAAACCCATGACAAGTGACGGATATTTTAGTGTCTCTAAAGAAAAACTAAAGCTTAACGATGGTTGTTATTACTTAAATAATAATTACCAACTGGCGAAAGAAAGAGTCCTATTGTCCTGTGCAACACATACAATGCTTTGAAGGTAAATGTCGAACTTTTTTTATTTAGAAGAAGTATTTCAAACATTTTATGATATATAAAATGCTACAATACAAAAACTGTGTCCAAGCATTAACAATAAGTATGCAAAAAGAGAAAACTCATGAAACTATAACTCAAAAGCAAGAACATGAACAATAAAAACATCGATCGTGATAAGACGTAGCATATACGTCATTACAAAGCATGAGCACGTTCGTCCACCCGACAGACAGGAAAACGAGGTCACTCTCGAAAACTTTCCACCATACCGGCTGTAGCGACGCGATGTTCTATCTTCGTGCTCTCGTCGGGAAGGACAGTGGGTTGCCCCGACGCTTGTGCTTGATTATGACACTGGTGCTCGCTGGTAGGCGATGATTTATATTCGTCACGCGATGCAAAACCAAACATTATATTCACGGTCAGTTTGCAGCTATAAGTTTCCGACAAGCGACAGTTTCCGATCCATAAGTTTATCACTCTGGACGCTGGCATTTTGCATTAGCTTTCTGCGAAGAACACAGTACAAGCTGTGATTCCAAACCGAGCCACACAGAACCCAGAGTGTTAATCCTTCCGCACGTCTATGGCGTACGTACGTTATTCCTTAATCTAGAAATGGTAATGGGAAATCTACGGTAAATAAAATCTCGACACAAAACTTTTTAAAAGATATCCTTTGTCATGACTCGCTTGTACTCGGTTCGTACGAAGCAACCTACCAAAACGGTAAATAGGCCTGTAAATGTGCCTCATGCTTATGGATAGCCATTTTGAATGCAAGAGCAAGAATTATTTCTACCGGGCCTTGTTCGTGATCGTCTGCACAAATACATAGTGCCAACAAAATAATCCAACAGTAACTATACCCTTCCCAGAGCCTTTTCTGGATCATGCATGCAATTACTTCCAAAGCAATCCTTTGGCTCACCAACGGCTAACAGCACGCAGGGCGTTACGTCGTGCTCACGAAAGCTTGCAGTTCGTAACGATCTTTACAAAGGCAGCTAATCTGGACAAAATATGACCTGCTCCTCACGCCTAGTAAGTTCCTCTCCACAACTTCAATTTATAAGCCAATCGAAAGAAAAGAAACCATCAGTGGATAAATAGCTTCGATACACTATGATGCATCTTTGTCTGTGTGTCACGGATCTGCTCATAGCTTCTCTGTTTTTTGTAACGAGACAAGAACGTGTGCTGCCAATAAACTGAGTTTTTTTCTTTTTTTTCGTTTTCTTTCCCCACATAAATCGTTCGACTGGTGTGTGTATTAAATGAAAGTTGCGCAAATAGCCAACTATCATCGTTGTTGGCAGTCGGAGCCACCGAGGGAACACTAAAACGCAGACGTATGACTTAAGCCGAGTGAAAAAAGGTTGAAAGTATTTTCCTTTACGCTGGATAGTCTTGTTGCTGGCATAGCGATAGTCACTATAGTCGGAGCTTTGGAAGGCTTTTGGATAGCGAGGAAATTCCTTTCCACCTCGGCTGACTGTCTCCCGGAACAAAAATGTGTAAACTACAAAAGAATGCAGGGCCATACGCCAACACCGCAGCGTTACGTATGCAGCAGGAAGGCGAAAAGCAGCGTAAATGGCTATAAAAAAAAAAGATTCGGGGATTCGTGGTGATGGCAGATACGGTAAGCGAACGGATGGTGGCTTGTCATAAAATGCTCTTTATGCTGACATTCCAGATGCCCAGTTCAATTGATTGCGTCACTTAACGGGATGCATATAATTCATAGTAAATGAAGTTTTAATCAACTTAGGATAGTGATAATGGTTTGTCTGTTTTGTCCTTAAAAAAAAAAATAATAAAAGAGTTGCATGTGTACTGCACGCAACTCCCAAGTGTGGCAAGTATCAGCCATTGCCTTGTAGCCTGCAAAACCAATAAATTTAACATTCCATGGATAATGAAGTTCATTATGGAGGAATGAGGCTGCATACGCAAGCATACTACCGAAGATTGGCGAGGCAAAAGGAAGCCGACGGAAATCAACAGGCACATAAAGGTCTATCTAGCCATTATGTGATTTCAGCCATTAAACCCATTCTCCGTGTTTCTTTGCAGTGTACTGTGATGCGTGTTGATAAGAATTCACATGGTTCGCTAAGAACTGTCCAAGAGCAAAATTATAGTTATAATATTTTACCTTATGCCACCACTCATGCCTACTGTGTGCTCTTTGTCCTCAACGGTAGTCCATCACGATAAAATGTGAGACATTAATTTCATTAGAATAACTTTCCGGGAAACATATGATACGGTTTCTCCCATCACCATGTATGAAGATGAAAGTGTTTCCTGTTCTCAAACGCGAAGACATTGCAACAAGACGCTTGCAAAAAGAAAGATCAATCGAGAAATTGCGCTTCGACTCGGGTCTTCGAAAAGTGTTTTCTCTTCTATTTGTCTAGACTCTATAGAGTGTATGTTACGGGTAGACTGAGAGAAAAGAGCGTGAATGTACGGAGTCATTTAGGTAAGGTAACCTTCTAATCCGGTACGCATTCCTAAACAATTTTCCTTACCTTCCCGGGAGCCACGAAGAGGTACTACACATACTCATGCCACATGAATAACTAATGTCGTGTAGGATCCCAAGGAGCATTATAAATCTTATCATAGCCTTAACGTTGTTGTTGAGGTTATTATATTAAGTCTACATTTTTCATTTGAATGTTTTGTATGGCCTCATAAGACTTTTAATAAAACTTACTTAAGACTAGAAGGGCCAATCTACAGAACTCTGTTAAGACTACTTGTTAAACCTTTTCTAGACCTATACGATGTAATGCACAAATAAACTATCAAAATTACAGCTTATTGCTATGGACATGTTCTTGAGACGGCAATGGAGTATTGAATATGAAGTCGTATGAGCAGAAATCTATGTCAAGAAAATGTCATTGTTGAAATATAAATTGAAAATTTGAAAAATATCAAATCGCTTCTACAATAGGCATATTTGTAATTAAAAAAAACTATAAATATAGATTTGTTTGAAACTCCCTCAATTTGCTTCTAAGTCCATTTTAAGGATCACAAGTCATCCACAAACATGACGTGACATCTTTTTGAAAATTCCCCATTTTCTATTTGTCATGTAACCTATCAAGCACATGGCACACAGCACTTGTGGACAGCACTTTAGGAAGCACTTGTGCAGACTAATAACTTTAAAACTCTCTACATATAGGTAGTGTTCGAGATACCCGGAACCTGGTATACGCATATTTACACAATCGTGGTTTTCTGATTTGGTACAATCTTACTGCAAGCTAAAGGAAAAGAAATTTTAAATATATAATGGCTAAAATCCGCTTCTCAACGTTTTGCGTTAATAGCCTATCTGTGGTTCATTATATATAGTTTGTCCCATGATCCATTCATCCAAGACTTAATATGCATTTAATACGATCATATAATCATATATAAGCATAAGAATATGTTTACAGGTTGATTAAAGCCAGCCAGAGTTATAAGCGTCTTCAGAATGGTCTAAAGTCTCAACAAATTTAAAAACTGTAAAGCATCTTCCAAAGACATGTTAAAATTATGTGGCTCCAATTATAGTTTTAACAGGCAGTCTTACAGGGTTTTCAAATTGAGTTTAGACTAGCAGCATACTTTTTTAAATAGTCGCAATAGATTCTTGACTAGCATCCTCTATTTTTGATTACGAGCAATGGATTATTGACTAGGCGCACTTGATTTCAGCAGGTCCCTGCATGACAGCCTAAGAGCGTCGCGTTTATAACTCCTGGTGTGACAGATCGACATGAATAATAATCTGTGGATAATATTTAATTTCATCCGCTCATTAGTTTAAAGCGTTTGTTTTACTGCTATATATCATCCACAAAAAAAGACATATTTTATCAAACAGGTTTTTGGTGCTATTGTTTTGATTTTATGAATGCACAATACAACACAAAAGCACTTAACGGCTGAATTGAAATATGCAGTAGTGAACCCGTAGGCATAACCTAACCAAAAGCTAGATTACCCAAGTTTTTCAGAGTGACCATATGTAGTTCTACCGATTTTCGATCGAATATCGGTTTAGAAATGAGCACACTAAAATTCAGATTTTCTAACCAAAAATCAAAATTTTTTCTAAGTATTGACCGTTCAACCATAAAATTGGAATTTAATAAAATTTATGAGTGAATAAAAAGTTTTTTTACTGAAAATTACCGAATTTGCTTTAGATTTCCTACCGATAACCTCTAAAACAATCTGGTCACTCCGCGCCAGCAACCGGTCTGCTGAAATCAATTGCGCCTAGTCAATAATCCATTGCTCGTAATCAAAAATAGAGGATGCCAGTCAAGAATCTATTGCGACTATTCAAAAAAAGTATGCTGCTAGTCTATACTCAATTGGAAAACCCTGGGTATGCGTTTTCAGCATCATCAAAAGAAAAATTAAATCAATGTGACTTGGTACACTCATAATAAAGCATTATTCAGACATTTTCAACTATAAAAGGTATAGGAACTATTTCTTGGAATCTTACGCCGGTTCGGTTTCAGGATCGTGCACAGGATGGTTGTCACATAAAAACCATCCCTGGAATGCAGTCATTTCGGGATAAGAATTTCCCATCATAATTGAATCTAGAATTCATTTATTCATATCCTTTTCCGTACTGGTTATTGCATCTCTTACCACAAAAGATGTGTTTGTTGTAAACTCGTTTTTAACGCCATTATAGAACCAAAATTCAATGCGATGCATTTATCCAACACAAGTTCGGTAAAGTATATTAGCGTGTTTCTATGTTTTTTTCTCGTTTAAAATGCCTTCAATAAATTTCTTAAGGATTGAGAGCGCTAGCACACTGTAAGCCCGTGAGTTGTCAAACCTTAATGCGATTTACTTCATACTTTATGTGTCGCTTACATATAACAGTTGGAACGGTATATGCAGAAGCGTTTTTCATTTGTCCTTATTTACTAATAGAGACAACTATTAGTATTACAAAAAAAAGATTTCTATGTTCAGCAACTTGCACTGCGGTTTGTTCACTTCAAACCAGTGTTTCTAAAAAATAAAAAGTTTTCCTCGCTGAAGTGGAGGTAGAGTTTTGTTTTGCTTGCTACCACAAACTTGCACTAACAGCACCAGTCACAGTGGATGGATCTGGACCACAGTTGGCTTTCTATCTCGCTTTGCAGTGAAAGGTGCACAAGCTAAACGAAAACCATAAACCGTCGGACTGTTTGGCGTACCACCGTGGAGGTGTGTACTGTGTAAATGGTTGCCATTTGTTCAACCCATACCTCGTCAGCGGATGTTGCACACGAGATGAAATACTACAAACAAGCAAAACAACAAACAATCACTCTAACCTTAGCATAAACAACCCCCTAGCCAGCGTAGATCCTGAGAATTGCGGTATGTTGTGCCAAAACCTACAATAACCAAAGCTCCCATCGACTGAAAAGCACATACAACACACTAGACACCAGTTCAACAGGTGCCCAAAGCCGAGCACCGGTAGCCGGCATGTTGTGTAATATAATTCTGGGATCGCCACAGCCCACCCAAGCTTCTTTCAAGCGTCTGTTGTAGGCACGCATACTCGGCGCATACCACTGGCAACGCTCTCACGCTCAATTTCATTAGGAAAGTTTTACGCTAGATTTCTTTGCACCAAAAATGTTGCTGGGGAGGAGGTTGCAATCAACACCGGCAAATGAGCCTAGCTCATCCTAGTGATCGTTGGGTACGTACGCCAGTACGCTGCTGCCTAATCGCATTTATCATACACAGCGAGAAAGAACCAAGAAAAGCAATAAAAAAAACCAATTCTTTGCAAATTGAATTATTTTAATCTGTGAGCTTATTTGTGGAATGTTTGTGTGTTGTTCTTTTCCAACTTTTATGCGTACGAACGAAACCGGACCGGTACCGTGATCCATTTCGTATGCTCAATTCGCACTAGCAGCAAAAATCAAAGTTTACAAAACAACGAACACAACACCAACACGAGTGGCAGCATGGGTAGTATAGTTTTTCTTTTTCTAGCCATGAAGATTAATATGCAGACTGTGAGTTGAACAGAATTGTGCTAAGATATTTCAATTTTTATCCCACTTTCCACAGCTTCGAAGCCAAACGGAAAAAAGACAATTGAGTTTTTCGCCGCTCAGAAAACTCCGTCTGATGAATGGATTAGGGGTGTGCCCCAAGTACGAGAACCATACGAATCATCCAGTTTATTGTAAGGATAGAACGGCCTACATTCATCTAATCAACGCTCAGCGGTTCATTATAAATTACAATGCACTGAGTTGTTTCCTTGTCTTACCCGTCGCAATAAAGAACTTTCAGCACGCCAGGTTGTTTACTTCCTCTTATACAAATTTGACGTGAACCGTTATACCAGGAAGTTCTCGAAAAGAACGAACCCTTCGAAATTAAGAACGTTTTAGTACGCTAGATCGTTCATCTCTTTCAATACAAAATAAACGTGAACTGTAATACCAGGCCGTTCTTAAGAAGAACGTCCTTCTCATCATAATAAATATCAACCTGGTCGGCCCAACAATTTTAAAAATGGAATACACTCATTATGTTCTTCTTGCCAAATGAAGCAATTTTCCATATTTGCTTCAACTTAAATGAACGAACCAATTGTGGCTAGGATCTTAAGAAAAGAACTAGTACGTTCACGTTCACCGAAAAGACTCGAATTTTCAAAGCCTAGAATGGACCGAGGCAAAGCTTTGCGGGTTGATATAATTGTTTCAATTAGAACCTGTTTTTTTCCTTAACCCAGCTCATATCTAGCGATGGTGAATTTGTGGTGATCGTTTTTGCAACACTTTGTATCGGAAGATTCCCTTTTCTTATGACTGCGATGGTGTAAAGCGATGATCAATATTAGTTATGAACAACCTTCGAAACGATTGAAAAGAAAGAAAGCATTACTCATGATAAAAGAAAAGATACACAATTTTCTCTCTAGTATGCGATATTTTCATTTTGTTGAGGTTAAACATTTACGCCATACTCTTTATGTACCCTTAATGTTCCTTAAACACCGACCTTCACTTGTTTGCTTGACAAAGGTATCGAATGGGCTAGGTTATCCCAGTACCCTAACAGGAACCATGGAACCTCAAATACCTCAAAGTAAAGGACATTTGTACGGAACACGCAGTCCGCCTAATGGCTTCAAGACAGCGTGCTGATTTTCTCTGCATCGGCTTCGTTAGGTTGATGGGAATTCGGACTCGGAGTATTGTGATAAAATATGACGATAAAATATGAAGCGTACTCAAATGAAAAAATAAGCAGCTCCCCTGGCAATCAATCACACAGAAAATTGATTTTGAAGCAAAAGCAAAACTGTAGCGCAACTTCCACTTCCTCCTTTAATGAGTTCATGTGCTACATATGATTATCATGTTCTTTCTTTGCATTCTATTTTCTTAAGGAGGAAATCAGAAAGATGTAAAAAGCCGGCAATCGATCAGTTAACAGCCGCCTTTGCTCGACCCGTTACTCAGAACGTCTTGAGCGACCAGGCGTCTCCATCGTGGATGTGAAGCTTTAACCATTCTTTTATTTTTAAAGAGATTTTGAGACAATTGGCCTCATTCGCCTTAAGATTTAACCATGATTTGGTAACTTCGCTCGCATGTTAATGCTTATCGGCTTTGTATCGAAAACAGGGGCAACTTCTCAGTGAATATCGATGGATGAGAGAATGGGTGGTTTCGCTGGTTGGCTTCAACTGATTCAACGCTTGTGCTTTTTGGTGTGAATGAGAGACTGAGCCGCGTCGGAAACTGAGCAGTTTAGCATCCATTCAGATCCAGTTAATTTGTAGAAAACTTAAAGTGCTAAAAAGGATGAGAAAATTGAATTATTGAGGCTACTTCAACACAACGCCAAAAACTTAATATATTTTTTTTATTCTTTCTTATATATGCTTGTACATACGTTCATTTTTTATAGTTAAGGGCCCGAATCTATGATTTTTCTACCTTTGTATATGTTTTGAACCAGATAAAAACATCGTCTAGTCTGATAGACATTGGAACCTTACGAATGTTCTAACAAAACATTTTTAAGAAATACGACCGAAGCCGTTCTTTCTAAAAAAAACTAAACATGTATCTTGAAGTACTTTACTGTCGTTGTATAATATAAATTTAACACGAAAAGGCTTGGAATTTAGCAACGTGTTAGATGTTGATGTGATGATGATGATGACCCACCTCTGATCCCTACAGATGATTGAGATGTTCAAGGTATCTGGCGATATTCCGAATTTGATAAAGCTACAAATATTCAAACGAGTAGATGTTTGAAAGCTGAACACAGCATAAAGATATGACGAGTTATCAGTCCGATCAACATCAATCTACCAAGTTCCGAACCCGGAGTCTGATGTACGCGTGCGTGTCTCAATTCAATGTAGTCTCATTCCATTTATTAATTTTAGTTTTTTTTTCATGAAAGTTGTCATAATTATAAATGTATCTTCTTTATATCTTTATCTTTAAAATTTTGGTGAATTTTTTATGTAAATTTAAAAAAAAATTATGTCATTTTAAAGGACAAAAGACAAGAATGAAAAAAATATATAATCATCACCTAGAGTAGACAATTGACAATACATTTAAACTATATTAGTTCTAACAAAATCAGAGCACAATTTTCTGAACTCAGATAACGAACCAGCATTGACAATTTCCTTTGGTATTCTATTGTAATACTGGATACCTCTGTGAAACAAAGAATTTCTGGCTCCTGCAGTCATATAGTTTGGCACTCTTGGAGCATTAGCTCCCAGTGTGGGGTAATTGTGAATGTTTACTCCTCTCACGACTCTTTGCCTAAGATATGAAGGTAGGCGTCTTTTTATTAGATTATCAATGAATATCATTGTCTGATACATCGCTCTCTGTTTTATCTACATCCATTCATAACATAGTAAGACTAGTCGCATTGTGACAGAAGAGGTATTATGCCCACAATCAAGGATATCCCGATTTGCCTTATTCTGCAGCCTTTGAAGCCCCGAACTGTGTGAACTGTGTTTCAGTCGCCAGAAACAAAATCGAAACACAAAAATCTAGGTAAGGTCCAATAAGTAATAATTACAATTTTGGCAATTGTAGCATTGCTGTACCGTCAAAATCCTCCTTCCGTTTTGCCAGAACTAGGTTAAGAGCCGATTCACAAGAATGGCCAACCCTATAAACCGACTGTTCAGGTATAAATAAATGATTGCTGTTTATATATTCAACTAATTGTGCTTTAACAACTGTTTGTAATACTTTTTCAAAAATATTTAGTTTATTTATAGGCCTGAATTCATTTGCAAGAACAGTTCCCGATGCTTTTTGTATAGGTACAATAAAATACTCTTTCTATGAGGTTGGAAACACTCATCTCGTAATCGAGTAATTCATAATGTTTAGTAGTTCATGTCCTACAGTGTGAAAACAATTTAGTAGGATTTTTGAATTGACTTTATTGATTTATTGAAATATATTATCCGTTTCTCAAACACTGTCGTAAGCTTCATTTGTTTGACCAATACTATTATGAATGTCCAATACACTCTAATCATGATAAACAAATACTTTATGTAATAAGTTGACACATTATAAACTTTAGCCCGAATCATTCGGTCCTCATCTTTCTTTTTCTATGACTTACTACAAAACCCTCCATGTGCCATATGTATTGATAAAAGAGATAATTCACGCTTTTTGCTCCAGGCGCTTTTTGCTTCTGCTTTTATGGCACCCAAAACTGAATTGCCTCGGTTGCGATTCATTCAACATTACCACTGCTAACCGGAAGCTGGTTCTATGTTTGCTTGCTCGTTTCACTTCATCTCGAGGAACCAACACGCAGCAACAACAACAACTCACTCCTCAACTCATTGTACACAAGTGTATGCAGAAGACTTTGTATTAATTTGCCATTATTTCCCCATGTCTTGCCTTTGATGCATGCGTGAGTGAAGGTTATTAGAAGATTAGTTATTATTCCGGGGTTTTAACGATTTACCGGCCTACGAAGATGTGTATAAATTGGGTGGCTCTTTTACTGCGATAAATGGGGCCGAAATGATGAAAACCAAATTCTCGATAATGCTAAAGCTTCAATCATATACCTCATGAAACAAGCAAGAAAAAACAGCTTCTAAAAACAATGAATTTTATCATTCCTTGCTCCAGGTTTAAGGTATGAGCTTGCAGTGTCTGGTATTGAGCGTTAAGTTGATAAAGTGAGCAGTTATATTGCAACGACACGTTTTTACACGACATTGTTACATTTATATTTATTTTTTCTCATTCTCTGTCGTTTACAGCACTAATACCCGTTTGATCAATTATTGCAACTGGAAATTAAATTCTTCTAAAACGATAACCTTTACAGCTTTTTACACTTTTTTACAGCTTTAATGTTTTAACCTTCAAAATTCTCAAATATTTTGCTTGAAGTATCTTCTTTTTTGGGATCGAAAGCGGTTGACGCACACACGTCATGAATAAACCATGAAGCGTCACAAATGTATTTCCTCACTTGCACACAAAAGTACGCACTGTAAAAAGATACTCCGAGAAAGTGTTACCATTCAAGCGATCCATGTCCCCATCGAAAACCAACGAAAACCCCTTCGAAGTGATGAAGCAATAAAAAATTCGAAAACATCCATATTCCGAGAAGCAAACTTTCGACTTTCGTCTGATTGTGCGAGGAAGATGGAACCGATGAAAGCTTCAAAACCTTTACCGTCCTGTCCAGACGATGTGTCGCAAAAGAATCTTGAAAACTTCCTTGCCCTCATGCACGCCACCGTTTGGCCTACGTTGGATAAGGCTGCGAATGGATGCGTACCGGCTATGGTGGTCCATCGCTGGAGGAGGCTTGTGAGCTTTACTTTCATATTTCTGGGGAGTTCGTGGCTGGAAGCGGCAACTGGATGAATTACGTTTTTCTTCAAAACAATGTACAATCCCTTTTGTACCTCTCTATCACTATAGCCCTAAGCCCCGATCGATTAAATAGATCTTCTATGTGTGTGTGCCATAAGCATTGAGACAATCATGTGACGGATGGTGGATTTACAAATTCGTACGAATAATAATCATCCAGACGGAACAGAGCACACACAAAAAATAACAGCACACTTGTTCACCATTTAACTATATAACTCTTTTCTTGTAGTGAAGGTCAGAAAAAAAAAGATTCATACCAAGATTCAATGAAAATGGAAATGCATAAGCCCTGCGTCGAATGGCGAATGGCAGTGATACTTTAAAGGGAAATAGACGATCAAGATAACGGTAGGCTGGACCATCAAAACACATGTTTGCTTTTTAAGCTACGGAACAGTTAAAGATTTTCAATTCTATTGAGCTCGTTGGAAGACTTTTTCTATCCAATCGGGACATTGTTTTATGGTTCGTTCAGAAAATTTGACGATTTAGCCTACGCCGGGGAGTGTCTAATGCGATTTATTCATACAATCGAACGATAATGTGTGTTTTGAACGCATGAGAAAACGTGAGCAGTAGCGTGGCAAGATTATTTTAGCTTTTTTTTAATTAAATTTATAATAGACATTGATTTTACCCGATGATGAATAATCTTTATCGATGAAAAAGACCAACAGAAAAACCAACACAGCAAATTATCAACTAAAAACAAATTTATTTTCTTTTACGCCAACTAAAGTTCCATCAGACGAGAAAAATATATACTTAAAGTAGTTTATTTTTCTTGTAGTAGTCACACAACCATCAGCCATGCTGAACTGTCAATAAGAAAGTTGTATAAAGGACTCTAAACCAGAGAAGGATTAAGAAGCAAATTTTATCGTAAGTGGTAACGAGTTCCTTTTAATGGGGCTTAACGTGACCGTTTGGTTGTGTAATGCATAATCTGTTCGTACTTGTATATATCATGGGCTGGGCATGGACACAAATGACATATGTTTTTGAGTAAAATTATGATTTTGACAAAATAATTCCACAAAAAGGTACAATCATTTTCCTACATCTGATAAACTTACAACTGTTAAACTTGTTGCTTAGGGCGCTAGTGATTCCAATAACTACATTTGATGTATGATGTAAACAGTGAATGAAAAAATGATGTTATGGTTTCTCGGAGAGAATCATGGAAATTTCTTCGTTTTTCGGTAGGAAAAACGAATTATCATTAGTTGTGAGTCATTAGGGAATGGCAAAATCGGCAGAACTAAAGATCAATCGGATTTTCTGGTCGCTCTGCGCATGCGCCTCGTCTTTACCTAAATAGGTACTGTTCGTCAGTACCCAGAATATTTGTAGTGGATCCACGATTATGCCGATCAGTTGCAGTATCACTAGTCAAAACCACAACTCGTACTCACTGTACATGTTTTTTTTTTTTTTACGGCGCACTACACCCTCACTGTACGGGAGGATATTTCTCTCTTGCGCTTTCCACACTCGCTGAAAAAAGCATTTTATAGTTTTATTCTACTTTTTATTATTCACTTTTAGATACACTCCCACTGTCAACCGACACTATTTGACATTGGTAACACTTTAATACTCCTTTTTTAGAGCACGTACAATAATTTATTAAAGATAACAGGCAAGAGACCGTACCAAATTAAATAACTTCACGTTGATGGGAATCTGAAAAAACTGGAAGGAAATTAACATCATTCCACACCTTCACAAGCAAATGCACACTCTACAGAAACTGCACATTAGTATGGAGAACTTTGCAGTACAGAAACACACACACTTTTTGATTGTACTTTCCCGCCTGCAATGTAAAATTTTTCCGTTGTCCTAGAGACTTGTGAAAAAAATGTACTCCACCACCGTATTAATAATTCTTATTCGTCTATTTGAAGGCAAAGAATGGCTTTTCTTTCTTCCAGACACACAAACGATTAGCGAACTCTGATCACCATTGAGCATGTACTATTGGTACAAACAGTTTTCACCAGCGCTTCCATTCCACGAACATGCACAAACATGGAGCGTTGACGACGATGCACCGCGGTGCAATTATTTGCTGGATTTTGCGGTTTTCCAATAATCCTCTTTCCGGTGGCTGGTAGCTTTCTGTTCATTCACGGTGTACTTGTTTATCATGCCGCATAACACACCACTCTTTGAGCGCGCAGATCGTTGTTGAGCGCTTTTTGGTCGCGCCTTACTGTCGCGTTCCCATGATGCCACGTTCCTGTGTGTCCTCTCAATGATAAATCGTTCATTTTCCCTGCCCTATACTAGCACAGTATGGTCGTGCATGGCCGTCATGTAGACTTTGTATGTTGGGAGCGCTTTCAGTGATTGAGCATCCTTGCTCAGGAGGTAATTTCTTTCCTTACCTCAAATTTACGTTAGCAAACTGAGATTTATAATAAACTTTTACAATATCACGGGTTACAGCCGACTTTACACAGATGTTAATCGCAAATCACTTCATAAAAACTGCCATGGTAGGTGGAAACGAAGCACAAATACACAATAATTTACATAAAAAAACAAAAATAAGGATAATGTTAAACTTTGCTCCGCTTTTTTGCCTCGGCAGAAAATCATTCTACAATGAACGTCGCCTGCGCATCTTTACGGTGTTGCATTACATTATGGATTATATTTCGATGCATTCATCCAACACACGTTTCGTACCGGCAGAAAGACGAACTTGTAGTTAAGTGTTGTGCCCCACTTGTGCCACGAAACGCTGGCTGGTATGCAGCCGTAGCTCGGCACATTGGACTTTTGGTGCCTTTAGTATATAGGTGTGGACTGTATGTATATGTGTCACGAAGGCTTGAGTTTCCTTTCCAGTTCCGGGAAACGCTGAAGACTTTTTTGTTTTTTTGTTTTTTCTCTTTTTTCACGTTAGAGATAAATAAAGCAGTAGTACATACTTCTTCGACTTTTGCTTAATACATACAAACACATACTGAGACACACTCGCCAAGCGAAATGCGCCAAGCGAAGTTTTAAGGTTGTTCTCCTGCGCTTGTAATGATGTAATGATTTTACTAACTTGCATAAGCATGTTATCGTGCAAGGTTTAAAAACATATTATGTCAATTGATAAGAAACAGAAACTGTGGTTATCTTTACTCCGGTTCTCTTTTCAGATATCAACCTTTTCAAAAGCTGCTTTCAATAGCTCACTAGTTTATGCAAAAATAAAACTTCATCCCACGTTTCAAATGTAAACAACTCAATTGCAACCACACACTCACGGAATAAAGTTGCCCGTTATCGCCATCGGTGAGAACGTTGAAAAATGCCGCAATGAATGCTCTTTTATTTATACGACTCAGATAACAGACGAAAGCGTTCACCTTTAGACAAAGTGTCCAGCCTAGATCCAGTCTCAACTGCTGTCAAAGGTAAACTAACGGGTTGTAACGATTACCGGGCCACAATCCGAATCAAGAAGTTTATTTCATTCCGTTTTATTGTTAGAGGTAACGCAACGTTCAATCGTGTGAATGAACAAACCCGAATAAAAGCTCCGAACTGGGATGCTGTGAGAGCTTTTCGCACTTCATTCGCGAGTGTTCATTTTCGCTTCGGCAATTGGTCGGCAAATGTTCGGCCATTTTCAATGCCGCCGGAGAATCTTACATTTCCCCTATCGAGAGTTTTGGTGATTGCACTCGATTGTCTGTTTTCCTGCCACGCTGCCAATGCATTTTGTGTTGGGGTAGGGCGAGCTTTTCCAATTTCGAGTTTGCATCTTCGTACCGTAACGTGTCGGCAGGTGGTAATGAAACAGCAATACGTACTAACAGGAATAGCGATCCGGCGACAACGAAAAACAACATCAACAGCCTAATGCTTATTCAGTTATTGGGAAGAGGTGGATAAAATGGGGGATTAACAGCATCAAATAAAAACACAGCAAATGATTTTTTCTTCACTAAAGGTAAATATTGGCCAAATAAAGGACATTAGATGTTCAATTTTATTGATTTGATTGGCAATGAGGTATTTGAAAAACGGATTAGCATGACATAACGAGCGCCTGAGTGGTTATATTGATTAATTTATTTTTCATTTATTTCTTCATAAAGTATCTAATTTCGATGGCTTACGTACATCACTCACAAACCAAAAAAGGGAAATATAATTCTGATAAACGAACAAAATTTGTTATTTAATGTATCGAAATATTTGTTTAAATATAAAACAATTCATTTATAAATATAAAAACTTTAATTTTTAGCTTATTCCAAACCACAGCGAAAAAGAAGTGTAATTCATCAGCAAAAAGCGAAACATTCAAGCATATAATTATAGCTTTTTTTGTCGATGCAACCTACACCGCTCGATACCAACATTCCTTTTAGATAGCGCTGTAGTATTTTGGACATTTTCTAACCTTGGTTCCCGCTTCCCTTCGTTGATTAGTGTTTTGCGATGTATCTTTTTGCTTGTCTGACTGCAAAAATCAGATAATTTTCAGCTCAGTAGCCAGCAAAGCTCTACGGATCTGCCCTTGATGCCACACAGATAATGCGACGACAGGCCATGTCAGCTGATGAAGTTTATCTGATTTTAGTTCTATCGTGGTGTTGAACGATGGTAAAGCAGACAAAAAAAAATGTCGCTCTTTCGGAAGGTCAAACACGAAGGCTCAAATCTGATGACAACCTGTAAGCAAACTCAGAAGAACTGTCTCTCAGATGCATCAAAGACCCTGCTACAGATCAAGATAAAAGCAATCTTGCAGTGGTGGTAATGTGGTGGAAAAAGTTCAGATTTAAGAAGGAAATATATTTTCAGTTTAACCTGAATTTTTTGTTCTTATTTCATTTTTACTTCGTTGCAGTTTGATTGTTTATATTTTCCAATTGTTACAATTACTTAAGTCTTTTTGAAATGCAATAAATATATAAAAGTAAAATAACATATCATAGAAACCTTTGTTGCTCTACATGAGATACGATTCACACTACTGGCATGGAAATTGATTCATTTATTCAAATATCATTTGAAAGTTGTTCAAATACATTTCAATAGTCTTATAATTGTCGAAAGCCTTCCGTAAGCCAACACTGTTCCTCTTAGGAAATGCTAGTTTATTGTCTTCTATTCTACTTCGAAGCCGGTCTCATGGTACAGTCGTCAACTCGTACGACTTAACAACATGCCCGTTATGGGTTCGATCCCCAAATAGACCGTGCGGCCATACGTAGGATTGACTATCCTGCTATGGGGGGAAATCAATAAGTCACTGAAAGCCAAAGCCCACAAGTGGTACAGGCAGGCCTTGACCGACAACGGTTGTTGAGCCAAAGAAGAAGAAGAAGAATTCTACTTCGAAACATAAGGGATGACGCTGTGAAGGGTATGATTCCAAGAGGTTGTTAAATTTGGACAACCATAAGGTTTTCTGATGGCACACCTTCGACTTTGAACGAGGCAAGTTTTTGGGTGCAGTTAAACTTCATTGAACTATGGAGCAGGACTTTTGACTGGTACTCATAAACCGACTCGGGTCGTTCCCGTTTCGATGTAAGGCTTTTTGGGACGTCCAACAAACAGGATCAATTTTTCAATTTTACTAATTTCAACGTTCTAGAGCCTCTGGAGATAGAATGAGCACTTTAAATTCGAAATCCCACACTCGCTGGCCTTCTCTCCCTTACCTTTGTGGCCTTCGCTTATGCACCAGTATCGAATTCATGCGAATTTTTTAGGATTCGACATTGCGATCCTTTCTCGTTTTTTTTTTTGTTGGATGTCAGAAAAAAAAACATTCCGCTTCATCGTCCAAAACAAAAATACACCCACCAATGTTTCACAAGACCCAAGCTAGATGAGCAGTTAAAGCCGCCCGTACCGCATCGGGCTGGTCAATGTTTGAGGAAAAATCAAAAGCAAACATCTATCTTGAAATGAAATGAATTACGGTCGCACCACCACCGAACGACGGTGATGGTGAAGAATGGCTCAGGCGCACCATGACGAAAACACGACATTTTTGACAAATACCGATACCCGCAAAGCTTGCAGCCTATACCATCAAGGATTGTTGTGTTCAGAAAAGAAGGCGAATGTGTGAGAGCCACTGTGTGAAAGGCAATACTGAAAAGTACATAGGGTTGCGCGATAAACATGCCTACCGGGATTGCCGTAACCGGAGCAGTTTGGGCCAGCAACACACACTCCAGCTGTCGCCGGTGGGATCCTAGTCTAAAGTCACGTTGATCTTGCCAGTGCTATCAATCGGTAAGCTAGATTTGGTTGCATAGTGAAAACCTCGGCCCACCGTTTGCCCATTCATAGACAGGTGCGTATTGAGTAGCACAAACACGAAAAAGCTCATTCAAACCATTGTTAGGAATAGGGTTGAGAACATGGAGCGTTTGGAGAAAAAGAAAAATCGTGCAATCACACTTCCAAACATTTTTCCCGGCGTCCGGTGATTCAATCAAAATTCATATATGTTTGCTTTCAAAAATTCATCCATACTCTGGTACGTTCTTTCAAAAATGTTGGAATATAGGTTTCATATCATACATTCTACGCTACGCCTAGAATTCAGTACACATCCGTTCACAATCGGGACCTTGTATTGTGAGTTCAGGAACAATTTCATTGTGGCTTCGTTGTCCAACGGAGGGAAACAGGTTGCACCTGCATAAAATGATTGGTCAGCTGTATGTGCTTGATCACAAACAATAACACAAACGAAAATAAAATTGGGTCCTTATATAGCCCGAAGGTTCTGCAATCCACTCATCTCTTTGTAACAGAGTCATCAGGCCATTTTGAATTGCGATGAATTCCATTCATGGGGAACTAGTGTATGACTTACCAATATGGGAAAATAAAATATCCCAATTGAATCAGTACTAGTGTCATCAGTTCTGCCACAAGGGTACACACATCCAGCGTGAGAACCAGACATCGTTTATCTGTATTAGATTAGAAGTACAGGCCAGCGTTGCTTGGAACGAAGAATATCATGCCCATGGTGGGCTCTAGTGGATGTTGAGCTATTGGTGGTCCACTTGTAGTATTGGATAGTATCTAAAATCTGTCATAAATGCTCCATCTAGCATAAGCTAACGATCACGGTCAGGATTCAAAAGATTCTCTTTCACCAAACTTCATTAATACATAAGTACAACACCACGCGATTGTGTGAAATGGGATTAATAATGTTTTTTTTAAATCCTATTTAATAATTGCAAAGGCAGCAGAATAAAATTATCATATCATATTTTTGTCGAATAGTTTCCTAATCGGACTACCTGAGTGGTTTTCTTCCGATATTTACTTTTAAGGAGAGGGGGAGGACCATGAACATAAGGAATGAAATCCTATATGCACCCTAGATGGGGGGAAAGCTACAAAAAGACGAAAAGGTGAAACCCTTCTTACCGATCAGCTTCCAAAAAACATGTTGCGTGAAAAAAACATTCTGTATAGCTATAACCTCTCGTGTATCTAAAGGTAGGACGGTTTTCCACTAGAAAATACATACGAGTGAACCAAAAAAAAATTGCTTCAATCTTTGCGCACTGTATTGCAGACACTTACCCATGATCAAATAGGTTCAAGGATACAACGATGTGTCAAGCGTCAACGCGTCATCGCAATTCTTACATGTGAACGAGCACAAGAAAACAAATGTGTCAGTGGGTCGGTAGGTTGCGTACGTGTATGTGTGTGTGGATTAAAAATGATGGTGACAATATGCAAGATGGCATCAAGCAGTTTGACCTTAGCTAAAGCGTCCATGTGCCCTTTTCCAAGGTTTGAAATCATTTGCTTTAGCTTCCTTACCTTGATCAGTACTTGTGCTATAAAGCACAGCGAGATAAAGAAGTAAATAGGATTTTAGGTATTTCAGTGGCAACTGTTCATCGCAAAACTGTTCATCGCAAAACACAATCGCAAAACTTTTTGCGACAATCGCAGAACTGTTTGCGACAATCGCAGAACTATTTGCGACTATCGCAGAACTTTGTGTGACAATCGCAGAACTTTTTGTGACAATCGCAGAACTGTTTGCGACAATCGCAGAGCTTTGTGCGACAATTGCAGAGCTTGTTGTGATTATCACAGACTTTCTTTCGACATTTCTAGGCTTTTTAATTGTTATTGGGGTAGGGGAGCTATAACGCTTGAACGGATGTTGAAGGGATGATAGCAAAGAAAAAGGCTGCTATGTCCGTTTGCAGTGGCAGAACAGTTCTAAAGGTAAATGATTCATCCCAATGGTCGGTGCCATTTTACTGCTTCAAAAGATAATTGACATTCGACTATGTAAGGCATGCGTGAGGTTATAGTTTAAAAGAAATATGTATAATTATATGTGAGTTTTAATTGTAACTTGTATTTGTAATAAAGTATATCAGTCTAGTCCAGTCCGTCGATACGCATAGATGTCACAAATTGGCGACGATGATTAAGTCAAGCCTGTTTCAAACAAGCTCGTAATAAAAGTCAAAAAGTCAAAGATGAATACTGTTGGAAAAATTGAGCCCTACGTCTTGGGAGAATGTTTGAAGAAGTACACTAGTCGGCTTGAAATTATGTTCATGGTCGATGACGTGTCAGAAGAGAAGAAAGTGCCGATTATGGTGACAATGGCGGGAGCGTTGTATTCAGCCGCAGTAAAGATTTTTTCACCGGATGATCCACGAGCAAAGTCGTATAAGGATTTAGTGGATGATTTAAGTGAATATTTCAAACCTGTGGAGACTATCGTGTCGGAGCACTACCAGTTTCACAAGCTCATCATCGCAAACAGTCATCGGATCAGTCGATAAACAACTACATTATCAGCTTTTAAGCGAAAGCGGAATCGTGCGATTATTGATCTTTTTTTACCGGATGCGCTAAGGGAACAGTTTGTTGCTGGAATACGAGACCATGAGCTACAAACGCGGTTGCTGAGAGAATCGAGAGTGAAATTTGCGGATGCATGCGAAATAGCGAGTTCGTGGGGAGCGGCGCAGCAGCAAAACGCTTTAAAACGAAAATACTACACCTATTTCATAGAAACCACGTAGACGCATGTACAAAGTACATTGACGTGAGTGTACTTACTATGTCGAAAGCTACAGATAAAATCGAACAGTTAGAGTCAGTCTTTGCTTACTTCGGAAATCCAAAGGAGTTAGTGTCTGATAATTCCGTTTAATTCCGAAGCATTTAAAGTATTTCTAGAAAAAAAAAATAAAGTCAAAGTTACAAAATCACCACCATACCACCCACAGTCTAACGTTTTAGCAGAGAGAGGTGTGAGAACTGTCAAGGAAGTGCTGAGTAATTTTTTTATTGGATAAAAAAAGCAAACCATTGTCGTTAGTAAGGAAGATAAACAAATTCCTCATGAATTATAGAAATACGCCGCACACAGTAACGAAAGTAACACCATCTAGTAAGATGTGATCATATAGACCAAAAACGCAATACGATGTAACGCAGTCATTTATATCAGATTCCGTCACTAAACCGAACCAACAAAACTACCTAAGTGGTAATCAAGATAGAAAGGATCGAAAGGGGAAGTTCACATATAGAAACAATATTTTAATTACGTCTCAGTTTACACAAACCAAATGGAGAACGGCACGCGTCAGAATTAGATAAATTTGCAAGCAAAAGGATATTTGTTTTTCTGCCCACGATAACAATGTGGGCCAGTGAGAAGCGACGCAACCGATGCAAAGCCTGCCTTAAATAAATTCTGCTATCAGTCAAGAAACGGAACATATTTTTGCACGACGTTGGTTTTATGGCCTCTTCCGTGATAATAATGGCGCATTTTCCGAAGTGACAGAAATGTTGGGAGGTACAGTGTGAGGAATAAAAATCCATTTTGTCCCAGCGCTCAATTGATGCCGGTCATTGACAGCTTTTTGTAAATTTATCATGACACACTATGAGTTTAAAGCATAAGATATTTGTTCATAACTTTCATAGATTTTCAGATACACATTTGGTACTATCTCTACGGAACCGGTCAAATTGTTTAAAAAATCATGATAAATGATTTAAATAAAGTTGTTCAAATGAAATGCTGATCAATTTATTACTCGTATTTTTCTAAACTCCCGCGTACATCGGTCAAAATGTGACATCAAAAGTGTTCAAAAACCAGTTCATGTGTTCGGTGAAACAATAATGACTATTACATTAAATTAGCATTATGCAGACAACTTTTTATCGAAACCAAAAAAAAAATATATATATACGAGTCATATTTTTGATAAAATTTCTTTTTATTGTTATAACTAATCATAATACGTATCTTTATCTGTACGTCAATTTGACGAGTGTCCGAAGGGATAGCTATATGTGAAAGGCCTAGTGTTAAGCAACATTTAACTAATAACCTTAAAATGTGCTGAATCATCGATTTGTTGAAAAGTATGTCACAGTTGTATGAGATGTGTATTTAAGAACAGTTTAACAATAAATTTGGCTTGTCTTGTGTGTAAAATATAATTTTAAGTTTCTTTTAAAACTATTCAAAGAGAATCGTCTTCTTTAATTCGTTTATTATATATCTTAAACGTAGCTAAATTCTCACTTCACACTTTTCATACAGAAAACACGTTTGGCTTTTTCAGTTTTCAAGCGGCAATGAACCGGTTTATTTCTACCATTTGACATAACAACAGTCATCGGGTTGCATCACCTCGCTTCACTCTCAGCTGTCAGAGGATGACGGTTGGGCACTTAGTTAATAAATTTCTACAATATGGAATATTATATATTGATTTTTAATTTAAAAAAATCAAACAGATGTTTGAGATTTGTTCAAAATTAAAACTTTTGAGAGGTTGCTTCTCGTTTTCAATTTTGCGATGCAGCAGTCAATTAATTGGTTTTTTTTATACATGATTTCCTATGCAACTTAAACTATTAAGTAACTATTTTATATTATTCGTGCACTATAAGCTTAACCAAATATTGATGGTTTTGAATTAAAATTATAATTACAATGTTTTATATAATTTGGTTTTAGAAAGCTATATGGCAATAAACCTCTATTTTTCAAAAGAATAGCATAAAACAAATTTTACTTTTATAGGATTAGTAGCAAGTGCTTAAACACGAAGAGAATTTCTCTTAAAAATTACAAACAGTATTGATTTCTATGAAGCACGTTCACGCTAGAGATGTGCATGATGTTTTTGATAGGAAAATGTAATTGCTTAAAAAAATTAACTTGAGTTTTATTCCTTTCTCTGTCTCGTCAACAATCAGTTCAAGCAGGCGATCAGGATACAGGTAACGTAAAAGCAGTAAATGATCATATTTCTTCCACGTTGAACACCATCGGCGTGTCACGTTTCGATCAGCTGCGTGCCTCCGTTTAAAACTTTCGAGAGTAGAGCTGTTTGCAATCGCCGGTAAAGTCTGACAAGGTAGAGTATGCTCATTATTGTCAGGGAACGGTTAAAACCCCTTTTTCTATAACTGCATGCTATTGCAAATGTAGTAAACCAATAACACTTTAAAGTTTAGTACCAAACGTAATCGCAAACTCAACAGTACAAGGTACAAGGAAAATTGTGTTATTGAATTGGACAGAGTAGCTTACACCATCTGACGTGTGAGCAAGTGGTAGACAGCGGTGTCTATACAAAACGACTATTGTTATAAACAAGTGAACAGTTGTTTTATATGCTGGTAAACCCTGTATAAAAAGAATGCACCAAGCAGGTGTCACCGTTATCAGGCGCATCCTTCAAAATTGAACATAATCGTATGATATCAAAACAGAGGGTGAATACTGAAGAACGATCAGCGTGTGCATTTTCATTCCACATTTTCTTTTTATTAACAGTGCAGAGACAAAGTTAAGGATAGGGTAATATATGGTGACAAGGAAAAAGTTCTCGTGTGTCCCACCTGTAATCATCCAACGGAGCTACCGGCTGGACCGGGCGGTATTGGCCAGCTGCCGCAGCACTTTGTGCTGGCGAGGAAAATCGAGAACATCATTTCGCAGCATTCATCGTCGCCGGGCTCTTCGCGTAACGGTTCACCCACAAACTGTGCACCATCATCAATCGCCTTTGCAATGTGCGGGCTATGTTCTGACGAAGTTACGGTAAGACATACATGTGAAATGGGGAAGAGTAAGGAAGTGTGCGCGAGCGACGGAATGTGCGCGAGAAGGAAAGATTAAAGAGAACGTGCGAGAATGAGCTAGGAAGGAGAACGCGGTTACGGCGGGTAACGCAGAGCGAGAGGGAAGATTGACAGAAGCTATAAAAGCGGTACGCGCTCTGGGGACGGGGAGTTAGTTTGGGACAAGGCGAAAGAACTCCGCAGGAGCCAAAGCCTCTCTAAACAATACTAACAACAACATTAGTTTGGGACCGATACGCGAACTGTGAAATGTGAACTACTTAACGAGATGTGCGAATAAATCGTGTAGAACTTTACTTTCCGGTGTCCGTGTTTTCTTCCTATATCACAGCTAACTTCACATAGATGACACTGAATGGTGGCAAGTGGGCAGAGTGGGCGAGTCACATTTTTGGGTGGGAAAAAGGACATCAGGTTTACTCCTTGTTTGGTCCCATGGTGAGTGAATGAAAGGGCACGATATGGAAAGCAAACATGAGACGGAAAATCATCGGATGGGATTGGAGAGTGGCCCAAAGTTTTGACATTTATCATTCAATGCATAATGTGGATTACTGTAAAGTAGCAATCTTTGGTATTCGAGTGCTTTTGGTTTTGCTGATCATCGTAGATTTTTTCGTAAAAAGGATGTAGATGATTGAAAAGCACATGATGATTTGCGGTTCTACGTACGAAGCAGCATTCAGTATTCGAAAATGGTTTTATATAATGCATTCAAAAGTCGAGAAAATAAAAATGTAGAGAGTAACTGTGTAAATTTTGCTGGTTGGAATAAGACTTTATTTTTTAAGAACCTTACATTCTTAATCATAGGTTACTATTTTACTCAGAGCTTGCTCTTCAACTTTCCTCCTCAAGCCTCAGAGATACCCATTAACTTGCGACTAATTTCTAACTTAGTCCGTTGCAATGGTTTAGTAAGCCCCCCAACCTTACATTCTTAATCATAGGTTACTATTTTACTCTGGGCTTGCTCTTCAACTTTCCTCCTCAAGCCTCAGAGATACCCATTAACTTGCGACTAATTTCTAACTTAGTCCGTTGCAATGGTTTAGTAAGCCCATCTGCAATCTGGTCCTCCGTGCTGATATATTCTAGATTGACAATCTCCCGGCTGAGAGCATCTTTGATGAAATGGTGACGCATATAAATAAGTTTCGTACGTGTATGCATGTAATGCAGCTCTGGTTGTCACAACGAATTTCAATCACTTTATCCACATTCGTCAGTTTCGCAGAAAGTCCGTGCCACCATGAGGCTTCCCGTATCGCTGCCGATACAGACATGTATTCAGCCTCACACGTAGATAAGGCTACCGTCAGTACATTTATCCATATTGAATCTCTTAAAAATAGATTATATGTAGACTTCTTGATCCAACTTGATGATGTCTTTTGTCCGTTGAACCCTTTTACCTAGGCAGTGCTGTGCTGCTTCTAAATCCTTCTTACGAAAACAGCTACAAAGGTTTTTCTTCAGCTGCTTTTTTCATGCTACATCGTTGCTAAAAATCTTCATCTCTTCAACGTATATAGCAACGATAATGATCTTACCTCCTTTGCTGACTACATACACGAAAGGATCGTACTGCGTTGGTATCTGGCCGAACCGTTGTAATGCTGCATCCAGTTTATTGTTCCAAACTCGGCTCGCCTGCTTCAAGCCATAAATAGCTTTGTCAAGTTTACATACCAACGTTTTCCGCTGTCCATCAACGAAGCAAGGAGGTTGCTCCATGTAAATCTTTTCATCAAGATCTCCTTGCATAAATGCTGTTACTGCATCCATTTGATCTATCATCAGATCATGCTTGATAGCCAGGGCAAAAAATGTATCGCAGCGAACTATTCCCTACCACGGGAGCGTACGTTTCATCTTAATCATCCCCCTTTCGCAGTGAGAATCCTTTGACGATCAAACGAGTCTTGTAACGAGCTAAATTTTCAGATGAATCGCATTTGGTCCGATACACTACTTTGCATTTTATCGCTTGTCTTCCTTTCGGGAGCGATGTTATCGTGCAGGGTTTGTTTTCCAACAGAGCGTTATACTCCTCCTGCATGGCAGTCCACCATTCATTTTTATCGTAGCTAGCGAGTGCTTCTTGATGTGAAACAGCATCAGCACCTGCTCGACTGTACATACCAGATGCAACTGCTACAAAGCCATCGAAATCGCTACTGGAAAACCCAAGCAAATCACTCGAATCGCCTTAAGATTATACCATTGTTTCTGTATTAGTGTTGTTTTCGTCTTCTGTCGTACTTTCATCGAGTTCACCATCCGTTTTTGCATGGTTGTCTTCCAACGTGCTGTCTGATCCAGCATAAGGTGTAAAATTGGGAACCGGGATTGGCACAGGTTGGGTTGCAGCTTTTTCCTCGATGTCCGGCCTAACGAATGTTCTTCTTGACTCTTGCATCGCTGTAACTTTCACCTCCGATGAACAACCTTCATCTAGAATAAATACTTCACAGGTGATGATCGTTTGCTTCTTCTTAAAGTCATACAGACGATATCCTTTCGTTTCTTCACCAAAGCTAGTCAGAACGCACTCATGAGGTTTCGGATCCCATTTATGTCGCTTCTCCTTCGGAATCATCACCATCGCTTTCGTTCCGAACACACGCAAAGGTGAAAGGTCAGTTTTTCTTCCATTTCACGCTTTCTCAGGAGTTAAACTGTGGCCACGTGTAGTAGAACGATTGATAAGATAAACTGCTGTTGAAACCAACTCCGTCCAAAAACCTTTGGTCATGTTTTCTTGGAACAGTAAACACCGCGCCATTTACACGATAGTTCTGTTGGCGCATTCCGCCAGTCCATTTGGCTGTGGTGTATCCCTTTGAGGTTTCATGGCGGATGCCCTCTTTCTGCAAGAATGTTGTTAGGTATTTGTTCATGTATTCGTTACCGTTATCTATACGTAGTGATTTAAGCTTCCTTCCACTTTGACGCTCCGCCATCGCGTGGAATCTCTTGAAGACTTCGAAAACTTCTACTTCAGATATCGTCTTGAGGAAATAAACGAATATACGCCGTGTCTTGTCATCGATGAACGTGGCGTAGTATCGATTTCAACCAAGCGAGTTCGTTTCCATCCGCCCACTGATGTCCGAATGAACCAAATCCATAACATTATCAGCTCGAGGACATTTCTTCGGAAACGGTCATTTCGACTGTTTGATACCGCATACGGTGTGATGTGCTGGTGAGGAGAAGTGTGGAGGAATGGGAATTTTTGGCGTGAGTGTGTGCGTATGTTTGCACGCGCTGCTTGATGCTGGGTGCGCGGCGCTCAGCGATCAGTCGCAATTCAATACTCAATAAAAACACACGTGAACTGTACGATCAATTCTTTCCTTTTACGGCAAATGAATCAAAATCAATATCACAACGTAGGGTCAAGTTTGCTAAAGATCGCGGGAAAGAACATCGACTGTTTGCCTAACGAACAAACTCTTCAATCCGCAAAGTCCATATTTTTCAATGTGATGCCGGTTGCCAAACCACCAGCCAGCTTCTTGAGATTCGCAGCTCCCAGATGACCCATACGTTTATGCCACAGTTAGAAACTTTCTGCTGTGTTACACGACAGAGCCTTCTGCATGTTGTTCGTGACTTGTTCCACCTTGAACTGATTATTGTTGTGCATACCAGTTAGCACCAACTTGCCGCTAAGGTTTAATACTTTACTACCTTTCGTGTTGAATTAAACAGTACATCCCTTTTCTACCATCATGCAAACCAAAAGTAAATTGGAAGTTAAACCTGGAATCAACTTTACGTCGCTGATCTTCCATACGCTGCCGAATCCAAAATCCACTCGTTCGCTTCACTGTTTTCAAATTTCGATAGCACCGCACACGACGTTGTCCCTTCTTTTTGATCATCCTTGCAGAATTTCGCAACATTACCATACCGGCAACATTCTCTGCATTACAGACCTTTCTACGAAGAAAACTGCTGTTTTGGCTTGAAAACTGCGGGAAGTTTGTTAGTGGCTAACGCTTGAACATTTTCGTTACCTAACAACGGCCTCTCTTGAAGAAGTTTTGTCTTCGCATAGTCGCCTGTGATTGCAACACCAGAATTCTCCATAGTCAAGATCATCGGTCGATACTCTTCTGGTAAACCCGCCAAAATAATCTTTCCTACCCACAAGTCAATTTGAAACCAATGGCATTTAGTTGGTTTGCCGTAGATATTAGTGGATTCACGTAGGAATTCATTACGTCATAAGTATTCAAATCAGACTTTATAAGTTTGTGAAGCAAGCCGATTTGCCTGGAGTGCCCTTTATCCTCAAATGCCATTTCCAATTTGTCTCAAGTAGATCGAGCCGATTCCACGTCTTCAATATGGACATAGATTATTGGGTCGAGTAAAAGGAGAAGTTTCAACGTGGCTTCCAAATCCTTTTTTTTTTCATCCATCGTTTCGAAAGTCCCATCTTCTGTTTGCGCGAGTTTTACTACCTCCCAGAGTCCTTCGAGCTGTATAAACGTTTTGGTAGCAAACTTCCAGGATGTCCAATTTTCCCGACCTAGCAGACGTTCAATGGAGGGAATACTTGTCGAACCGACGAAACATGACGAGGAATTGCTTGAGCCAGGAAGTGCCATTTTCACTTAACTTTCTAGATTCAACTCTTTTCTATTCTGGATCTTTAATAAATTTTCCAATCTGGGCCCATAACCTGTAAAGAGTACCTTTGTAAATGTTGCTGGTTGGAACAAGACTATATTTTTTAAGAACCTCACGTTAATAATCCTAGCTTACTATTTTACTCAAGGCCTACTCTTCAACAATAAATGACATGTTATCCAACTACCCGGTACTTGGACTCTATTGTTTTGTAGGGATTCAGATGGGATCGGAATCAAGCTAATCGAAATCGATCTAAATTTCAGGTTATCTAGAGCTAACTTATCTAGAGCTAAGATAGATGTAATTATAGTTATGTTAGGAAGCAAGAAAGAATAAACTGTTTTTTGATCGACAAACCACCGAGTAGTAAGGTTGACTGTGTGAAGCTTCCATAGTTTTAACACAATACCATAGTATAGCACCATAAACTTATCAACTAATTAACCTAGCAGTGATTTTAAAAAAGTTTGCCTGCAACTCCATCGTAAAATGGTCTGGATGGATATTGAGTCCGTCTGATATTGTAAAAAGTAGTTTGTTGTTCATGTTATTTTCTAAGATACGCGATTTTTGTGATGCCAAGACAATCACTTAACACGGATATTCGCATATGTCGATTATTACGTTTTTTGGAGAGAATGCCGCTAATTGCATTATGTTTAATATGCTTAATTTCATTTACTTTTTCCAACTCATAATCATTTATCCGGGAATCGGCTGCAGAGTCTATTCCAGAATTGGCTCCAGAGTCAACTCCGGATTCGATAACGAAGTTAACTACGGATTCGGTAACGAAGTTAACTCCAGAATCGGCTCTGGAATTGACAGCTGAATCGGAATCAATTCCAGAATCAGAATCGGCTCCTGAATTGATTCCGAGCACGGAATCAAAACCGGGAGATTCAATTCCGAGCTCCTACCACTAGCTTCAATGGGTTATTAATAATAGTTTTTTTTAACCGTTTAAAATGTCTATTTGGTCCCAAATTTATCTCATGTGTTCACTGTTCATGTGTTCAACACTGAACGTACAAGTAAACACCTTAACATTCTAAACACGTCGTTTAATAAAACAGAAAGTCCAGGAGGATGTTAATACCACTTAACATATAAAGAAATACAATGACATCAAATTAGAATCGGATAAAGCTCGTGTTTATTAGTTTTCGCGGCACAGCATTATTGATCATCATAAGCCGAAAGCTCAATTTGCGATAAATAATTAAAAAAAAATCATTTCCTTCAAAATACGTTTCCTAAATGGAATTCTAAACTTATTCAACAACAGCAAGAAATTAGAACTTTCAATCAATAACTAGATTCACGAGCTCAAAAAACATCTGACGGGTACGGTAAATTAAGCAGCATGATGTAATTAATTTACACTCTTTGTATTCACACCATCAACTAATTCATTCAAGTCAGGTTTGCGCAGCAGATAATTTGAGCAATGAAAATATTTCAAGTTTTACGAAAAAAATCAAACATTAAATTGATCTATGTTACCAACATGATATACAACAAAAAATGGGATAAAAACCCAATCAACAACCGTTGTCGGTCAAGGCCTGCCTGTACTACTTGTGGGGTTGGCTTTCAGTGACTTATAGGTAGGTAACCCCCTATGACAGGATAGTCAGTCCTATGTATGACAGCATGGTCCATTTGGGGCCTGAACACATGACAGGTATGTTGTTAGGTCGTAGGAGTTGACGACTGTAGCACGAGCTTTGAATCGAATGAGCTGGATATGCCAATTTAAAAACGCCTCGACAGGTCTATGTCGAGGTTTTAACTGAAAAATGGACCGTTTAAGCTTTTTTTCATTTCTAAACCACTAATCTTTCATCACCATTTCATTGCAATCCAATTTGATCGAAAAAGGACCAGTGGTCAGTGAAACCATTCTCAACCGCAACACTGTCCCGGCACCGCACCCCTTTTTGCTGAATTTCGCTACATTTTTGGTCACGATGTTTGTCACCGTTTTTTTGTGTGTCCTTTTGTGTGTGAATAATTTTTTCGCTTCTTTTACCTTTATCCAACCAAATCCCACATGAAAATAGTCTCATTCAAACACATACCCACCGAGCGCAACAGTGTTTTTGTGCGCTTTGTTCGAGGTTAAAAACTAATTCTATTTCCCCATATTTACTGTCACGCCACAAACACTGTTTGGGATTCATCGACCACTCACCATTGAATCACCCTTTTTTTGAGGATAAAAACAACAACAACCACATTTCTGTTTTGCTATATGGCATTGATTCTCAGCAACCGGTAACCGTATCCTGTGATACGTGTGCAATGAAGTTGTTCATTTTTTGTAGGGAAGCACATCGACACCTCGCACGGGATTTGTGCGGAAATCCATCGAACAGACGCGTCCCCTGCAGAACTATGCATTGCAGTCGGCGACTTGATCACAAAATTAAACTTGATTGACTTGATTACAAAAATTGACTTAATTACAAGATTAAGCGAATAGGGCAAAAAAGGGCAACATACAGAGGGGCTTGAGAAGTAATTGTAAAATTTGAAAATAATTCAACTCCCCGCCGTATGACGACGAAAGGAATCATCGTGGGAAAACCAAAGTTACCGGTTTCCACGATTGCCTAAGTCATGTCGGATTGTTGATGCGATATAGTGAAGTATGCAATAATAGAGCGTAATGCAAAAGGAAATTGTAATTTAACAACCCATTTGCTGGACCGGGATAGCTAGAGTTTTTCTACAGGTTGCTAGAGAATGGTGGATAGAATGATAGTAATGACAGCTATCGTTAATTTATGTTAGCTTCATGGTGATGTTTTGTTCGTGTCATATTCTGCGTAACTGGTATAAGATCTAGCTATAATTACAAATTCTTTACTTTTACTGAAAGATTCGGTTCTCTTGTTAAAATAAATGATTATGAAAATAATCATTATATAAACATAGCTGTGACAATTTTAAAGCAATCGTTACGATGGATTTTGAATTGTGACTAATTGTTACCATAGCAGGATAGTCAGTCCTACGTATGTGGGCACGGTCTATTCGGGACTTAAACCCATGACAGGATGTTGTTACGTCGTACGAGTTGACGACTGCACCACCAGACCGGCCCAAATCTACTTTTTCACATCTATTTTTTCTAAAACCAGGCACATGCGTAACTAGGCTCAATAGGTTCCTAATGTAACGGATTTCGTGTATTTTTAAAACATATTTTCTATGTGCTTTTGATAACCTTTCATTTCCATTTAGTAAGCAATGTATCTTAATTTTAGTTAATGTACTTATTTAATGTGTAAATTTCTATTCTAACCTAATCTTTTTATTAAATATAATAAAGCAAACCTGAACCACATACCCGTTGGTCCTACACCAGGAAATAGACGTAAGTTATTCAAACAATTGTAAAATTATAGGAGTCTTCTATAACAGGAAAGCACTATGAATGCACCGGCATCCATTGGCGTTTTGGGAGGAGAAACCCCTTGCACTTCTAAAGTGTTCAGCTAGACTATGCCGGTCGCTGTTCGTTCTTAGGCCTCGAATCGCTAAACCAGCGACACTACAACGCCCAAAGGCTGTTTGTTGCGAGACTCTTTGACAATCGGGTCGACTCGCTGGCGCTTCTATCTAAGCTCATCATCTACGTCCCACCGAGATCGCTCCGAGCTAGATTGCTACTTGACGTGGAGGAGCACCGCACACGCTTCGGTTCTTCTGATCCTAAATAGCTACTGAATAATATCCGTGCCGTGTGTCTTTCTACGTTTTAATTTTACTGACTTACTGGCATACATGTATTTTATGAAAATGGTAATTTTTATGTATAGTATAAATGCTTCAAGAAGGTTATACGGTCCGTTGAATTTAATAAACAAATAACAAATGACACCACAATATAAATAGAAGGACAGAGAGTAGTATGCTAGAGAGAATATTTTGCTAGAAAGAAATTGCAACCAGAAAGACATTTTCTATATTGCGCGGTATTCCTCCGATTCATTATTAAGTTCAGTATCAGTAGCTAAACGTACTACAGCAAGTAAAGAGTTTAACTTTACAAATTATGTAAATACTTTGTTTGTAGCTATCGTTCAAAAAAATGCTGCTAGCTTTGATTTCTTAAGACAGTTGTAAAGCCAAGAACATCAGTATTATTGTTTTATTACCCGTTCTGAAAACAGCACAGGACTTGAAGTATTGGATGAATATTGTTTGATATCATTGCCTATTAAATCTGTAATTTCATTTTTTTAAACAACAGATTTAAAATAGTAGTCTTCAAGGACAAACAACGTGTGCTGCGTTTTGTTACATACTTTTAAAAATGTACCTGCTACATCTAATTATTTATATGCCTATATTCATGCCTTTAGAGATGAGAGCTAGATGTCATGACCCACCTAAGTTGTGTATGTAAATTTTTGATACTAGTACTACATGTGAGTAGAATTAGAAGTGGAGTAGAGAAAGTGGTGAGAATTAGCTACAGTATTCCTATACAAAGCAGAGAATATTGTCTTATTAAAAATTATAAGAATGTTTCCATATATTATGAAACATTATGAAACAAAGTATATTTTGAAATGGTATATACCATCAGAAACAACGAATAAAAGAAAAAACAAAAAAAATAATAAAAGCATTAAAAATTCCTTTAAACGATGTTTTTTGCAGTGCAACCTTGTACTATGGATGCGAACTACGTAGTAAATGTAATAAACTATCATAATACTTGACTAAAACCTAGAAAACTAACAATTTCTGCAAAAATAATTTTATCCAAAAATTCGTTCTAAACTGCCCATTGTGCTCCGGTCAACGTCCAGGAAGACAACAGTGTGTCACGAGTACGAGTGTATGTACGAGAATGTTTCAGGTAGTTAAAACTTAGGTTCTGTTTACGGATATACGGTGGATTAATATTAACTAGGTGTGGAATACCTGCAATTCCACTGGCATTCAATGAAGTACAATCTAAAGGGTGTATAATCACTAGCGCATCATCACTAAAGCGGAAAATAAGGCCAATTGACTCTAAGTCTCCATAAAAAAAAAAACCAGAAAAAAACTAACGCATCATAAAACTTCACCGACAGATTCCTCATTCCTCAATTTGCTATGGACCGTCCCAAAAATTCTGGTTTTAGACCACATCGAGTCATATGACAACCACTAAACTCCAGACAATCTTAAAGATGTGGAATAAAAAACTTGCAATATTTTATGAACGTTGAATTTCAATACACAATGGGAAGATGGGAGTTTATTGTTTTTAATTGATTTTGTTCCCAGCTGAGCGGCGTTCCCAGAACTCTTGAGCTGCGATCGAGCTCACCGAGGAGCAGATTACCGATTATAGCGAGGTGGAAAATATACTCTTCATCAGCATACTGCTGAAGTGGTTCGAGCAGTGCCTGAAATTGATCCGAGCGCTCGACAGCACCGTCACCGATACGGTATAATTCCTCGCAGACGAGGATGTATCGGATGTGCGGGGGCAGACCGACGTTCCGCTGTTTGGAATCGTTACCACCCAGAAACCGTACCCACAGCAGAGTGGCATCGAGCATTCCGCCGGCGACCTGGCTACCCTGAAGGCACACAAGCGCGTCCAGCTGACGCTTGTCGTGCGGGACTACGAAGGTCGTCGGCTGGGACACATTGGCTTTACGGTGCAGGCGGATCTCCACTTTCGGGACAACGATGATCACTCGGTACAGATGACCATTGCCGACAATCGGGAAAGGTCGTATGGGCTTACGTTTGTACCGTCGCGTCCCGGTGTAATGTACCTGATAGTTTTCGTTGTCGGAAAGTTGCTGGAGGTGTTCAATTGATGTGACTGTCTTCGCTGCCCAGGAATGTCCGGCTGTACCGCGAATCCACAAGCTACGACCACACTACGGCGTGTATCACTGGTTGAAACCTGTGCGTGCGGAAGTATCATGTTCGGTGGCTACCAGGGCTGTGGCCACGGGCACAAGGGCCATCCCGGGCAGCGTAAATGGTCGAGTTTCGCAGGAGTACTCCGACTCTACCGCATCGGATGGCAAGGAAAAGCAGCACAATGAATAAATTTTCGGAAAGTGATTTGAGTGTGATTGCATATTTCTTGTGCCATCTGACGGAAAATCGTATTATTAAGACCGATGAAGCGAGGCATAAGCTGGGAAAGTCAAATATTTGGACGTTTGCTTGGCGGCACATAAGAAGAATATAGCAAAGGAAAAAAGTTACGAACTCATCAGCACCATACCGCTTCATGCACACCAGTAGAGTAGTGGCGCGTATTCTTCACGGACGCGTTCGGCGGTTTGTAAACATTCATCAATTGTTGCTTTTACAGAATGCGACACTGGCTCGATATATTCGTATGCAACACGCTTGATGCAATAAATTGTCCATTGTCGATTGTGTTTGTTTTGGAAGCATGTTACAAACCATGACGATGCTATCATGCCTGTTGCTTTATGCGTAGGGCTCGAAATGGATTAAAGAATGAGTACCAAGTAAATAAGTTAAATGAAATTAGTATATCCTACGGTTGAGGTGGGCTCCTTATTGTTTGCAAGGCATGCGGGTGTATCAAAAGTTAATTGATTTAGTTGTTGTTCGTAAATGTTTGACTGCAAAGGTTTTAAGTTGTGCTTTTGACTGTAATCAATGATGACCTACTGCATAGAAGTGTGGGATGGCGTGCGATAAATAATGCATCTAAATAACTGTACAGCCACTGATGTAGACATCTATTCTGACAATTGTATAGTTCAAAGATAGGGTGTAGATGTTTAAAATGTTTAGCTTTTTTGTTTAATGGTAGATACCAAACCTACAGTATTTTTAAAATATTTCATGAACAAGTTAAATTAAAGAAATTTTCTGATGATTTCAGATAAGACATTTCAAAATAGATGTAATCGGTACAAAGCATTCTGCTAAAAATTTACTGCATGCATTTTCATTTATGATTTTGATCCCCTTGAACGTCTGCCCTACTGTCAGGTATTTTCGTTGATACAGAAGGATGCATTACACAATGTGAAGGGACCGTCACAATACAAAAATGATTGGGATTCCACGTAACGACTAATTGATCAAATATTTTATCCCCTCGTCTCTCCACCGATGGGAACTGCTGGCAATCGTAGCAGTAGGTGAAAAAGGGAACTTATTTTATACTTATTTTTTTTTATATCTGCGCACAAAGTAATACAATATATCATGTAAACTTCTAAGCTTGGTTCGGCTTGTTACACCTCAAAGGGTATTTTGTGTTGTGTTGCTTTTTTCCATATGCTTTGAATTTCTGAACTAATGTTTGTTTTTTACCTGTTATTTATGTTCCACTTTAAATGCTCCTTCGCGTTATTTTAATGACGCATTATTTATCGGACATTGTCTTCAAACCTTCTCACATTCCCAGCACATGGTGCGTAAATGCACAGGTATAAGAGCGAGTAACAAATTCACAGTGTCCTCTAGGGGGCTAAAAATGTATGCTGCTTTTACTGCTGTGGAAGTGAATTATAACCTAAATAATTCCAGCTTCGAGACAAGGGTCATTTTCAGCTCATGATTTAAGGCATACAGGGTTTTCGAGCATTATATAGACATGTTCAGCGAGTTGTAGATTCGTTCGAGCATATAATAGACTCTTTCAGCGAGATATAGAATTGTTCGGATATTGTCATAGACTTGTCTGACAGTGCTATAGAATTGTTCGGTTGTGTTGTAGAATGAAGGATCGCGGCCCGTTTATATGTACGTATTTTTTTCACTGGGTGGCAATGTCAAACGTTCATGTCAAAGATTGATGTATGTAAACAAACGAGTACATGCTCACGCAAGAGCGATTGGATTGTAAACCAATTTTAAGCAAATATTTTGCTAAATGTCCCACGTTTTGTACATTTTGTGCATTTGTAACTTTGTTTCCCATTAGTGCGCATAACATTTCACAGGTAATTTCATCGAATCAATCAATGGTATACGTAGGATTCGCTGATTAAAGTCAGGCCTCACGCTGTTTCTACACACATACCACCGTATTTACATACTATCATCGTACTTTTATTTTAGGGTACTGGTGCGTTTCGGTGATACCAAACGGATTTGAAGACTAACAAATCTAGCTCAAATCATTTTTTGGGTCTGTTGTATTGGAATAATAACACAATGAATACAAATAAACGACGCACAATATCTCACGAAGAGAAATTAAGAATCGTCCAAGCATATCACGACAAAATTCGGGTTACCGAAATTGCACGTGTAATGGGACACAAAGTTGGGACGATATCACAAATTATACAAAAGTACCTTAAAACCGGCGAGGTGGTAAGCAACACTCAGCGACGTGGAGGGACTAAACCCAAAAAGCTGAATAATGATCAGATTGCTGTATTGCAAGGTTGGATTGATGACGATTGCTCCATTTCGTTGAAAAAAATATCCGAAAAGTGTCTACGGGAGTTCGATATTCATGTAGCGCCATCCACACTCCACGCGTACATCAAAGAGTTCAACTATTCTCTAAAGCGAGTTCAAATCATACCCGAACGTCGTAATGCAGAGTCTAATTTAGAGGTGCGCCAGGAATATGCAAATAGATTTACAGAGTTGCAAATGGAGCTGGATCCAGATACTTTCATTTTTCTGGATGAAGTAGGCTTCAACGAGTCGTTGCGAGTGAATAGAGGCCGTTCAAAAATAGGTACCCCGGCAACCCAAACAGTGGCATCAATACGGTCACGCAACATTAGCATATGTTGTGCAATGTCACGCAATGGCATATTAGCCTATTCTTCCCGAAATGGAGCTTTCAACACTGCAGCGTTTTTGCAATTTTTGGAAGAGCTTAAAATCAAAATAGACGAGAAGGAAATCGACAGTCCAATAATTTTTATGGATAATGTTGCATTTCATAAGTCCCGTCAAGTGCATGAGTTTGCTGAAGCTAACAACATTCAGCTAAAATATATACCACCATATTCACCGTTCCTTAATCCCATCGAGAACATGTTCTCCAAATGGAAAAACACTGTCAGCAGAGCGCGTCCTACAAATGAAGATCAGCTAATGGAGGCTATCAGAGAAGACGCAACTCTTGTAACAATGGAGGATTGCAAAGGATATTATAAGAATATGTTAAAATATATTAGGAAGTGCAGCGCGGGGGAGGCAATTGTGGATTAGCGCATTTTGCATGTGATGTTATTTTCATATGTCATAGATGAAATTATGTAACGAATTCAAATGATTTATAATTTTGTTGAACTATTTTTATGTAAGTGAATGTTGTTTAAATGTTGAATTCTTGAACCATTTATATATTGATTTTCTTAATACCAGCATTCTGCAATGGATTTTTTTAACATCAGTGTCGGTTATACAGTGTGCTCTATGGGATGGTCTTGGATTGGATGAACGGTGCGTTAGAACATGGCGCAAGGATAAACAACGAGCTTGAGTGTGAAACACGAGCTTGCTGAACGGCGATTTGGGTTTCCTGTATGTTTTGAGAATAGAGAACTCACGGCTATTAAAGAAGGCACTTGTGTGCAAAATGCAGGTGGGTATTTGGCAAAAAGGTGTTCAGCATGTTCAGTGGCTGCCTCAAAAGGATGTTGCATATCCTTTGCGCTGTCAAGGGGTTGAGGCAGCGGCGGATCTAACGGTAGGCGGACTAGGCGGTCGCCTGGGGCCCCGCCGATTTAGGGGCCCCGTAGATCGCCATTGTATAGTATGCCGTATGGACAGAGTACTAGCGACAAGGGCCCCCGGAAGAATGGCCGATGGGGCCCCGAGGTTGGCGAATCATTTACACCCCCCCCCCTCCCCCCCGGCAGCAAAAATTGAAGAGTTTGCGAGTGATGATCGAAGGGGGCCCCGACGGCATTTCAAGTTTACTGTTCAATCTCCCAACAGCAACTTTTGTGCCGCTACCCCCCCCCCCCCCCCCCCCCCCTACAACATTTACCATTTACAGAGGACCTCAACTCGTCGTTCCACCTAGGGCCCCAGATACCCTTGATCCGCCACTGGGTTGAGGAGAGTATCATGAACCGAGTGACCTGTTGAACCAACGTACATCATCAGTGGTTCACTGTACAAGAAGTGTTAACTTTTTCGCAAACATTCGGCATTTTACTCGTTTTATTTTTTACTTTAAACACATTTTGAGGGGTTCACAACAACAGTACATATATTAAATATGGTTAACACGTTAGCCCAGCCCGTAAAGACTTTTTAGGCCGTTCGCAGAGGGCAGAGGAGGCGTGGAAGGCCCAAATTGAGGTGGCAAGATGGCGTGGAGGCGTCAGCCATTAAGGCCGGGATAACGGACTGGCAGAGGAAGGCGCGAGACCGTGAGCGGTTTCGGACACTCCTGAAGCAGGCCAAGACCGCAAAGTCTTCAAATCCGTTTGGTATCACCGAAACGCACCAGTACCCTAAAATAAAAGTACGATGATAGTATGTAAATACGGTGGTATGTGTGTAGAAACAGCGTGAGGCCTGACTTTAATCAGCGAATCCTACGTATACCATTGATTGATTCGATGAAATTACCTGTGAAATGTTATGCGCACTAATGGGAAACAAAGTTACAAATGCACAGAATGTACAAAACGTGGGACATTTAGCAAAATATTTGCTTAAAATTGGTTTACAATCCAATCGCTCTTGCGTGAGCATGTACTCGTTTGTTTACATACATCAATCTTTGACATGAACGTTTGACATTGCCACCCAGTGAAAAAAATACGTACATATAAACGGGCCGCGATTCTTCATTCTACAACACAACCGAACAATTCTATAGCACTGTCAGACAAGTCTATGACAATATCCGAACAATTCTATATCTCGCTGAAAGAGTCTATTATATGCTCGAACGAATCTACAACTCGCTGAACATGTCTATATAATGCTCGAAAACCCTGTAATGAGAAAATGCAATTCGTTTGGATGGATTTTTTGTTGACCGGATGGAGCTGGTTGGTATGATAAATGAAATATAGTCTTTGAATTTTACAGAACGTAATTGAGGGTGAACTTTTGTATAGCTTCCACATGTGCTCAAATGTGAGCTGTTTTGGGATATTACAGGAATGGGGAGGCTGATGTCTACAAAACTGACAGTCGAATAGAACGATCAATACACTGTATTGCATACAATCCAACTTCGATTGGGTTTTGTGGCTTGATGAAAGGCTTGTAAACTCCATAAAAGCATCCGGATGCAAAATGTGCGTCCGTAAGCATTCCGGTGACGATGATGGCGTTGTGATTATGAAGCTCACCCCCATATACTCCTTGCTGCCATCAACATCCCAGCCGTCACTCAGCACAATAAGCTAAAGGATGCAGAATATTTATGTGCGTCTGGATTCGGACACGAAGTTTGGTTAACGGCAGCACTACATCTGCTGATGACGGGACGGATGTTGATTTTTGCAGATGCACTGCGGACTGCAGTTTACTTGGCAGCAGTTGTCAATTTTGGGAGCATCTGAACAGCCTTCTCTCGAGCGGGAAAGAGCGTTGGTGCGGCTTAAATAATGATCGGTGTCTTGCTCACTGGTGAGTGTATCAATTATTAACGATGGCAATTGCAGACAAATCACAGCTATAAAGGAACTTGCTCAACCATGCCAAAGGAGAAGGGTAAGAAACGGACAAGAGATGATCATCGTTTCTACCGTGCACCCAGTGTATGCACAGTTGGGTCAAAACTACTACACGATGCCATTAGCATACACAGATTGAGATCAAGCCGGATATGTAATGTTCAATTCACCGATGATGGGCCTGCAACAGATAGTCCTCGAGAGGGCGACAGATTACACAATAAGTCTCGATGTCAAAAGCCAAGGCGATAAAGACATTTCATCGCATGAGCATGTAAATAACACTAGGCCTACGAGTGTCAGTAATATACCTTTTTGTACGAACACTCTTCAATTTTACGGGTCGGTACAAATATGTATTAAGATTGGTTAAAATCATTAAAAAGAAATTTTATTAAAATTTGAATCGTTTAACAAGTTTTTGTTTCGTTAGAAAGTTGGCTACATAATGGTTATAAATTATAATATTCGATATTGTTCAACCGAACATATGGGATGACATCTTTCGATGTCGCATTTTGACCGATGTTGGCAGGAGTTTTTACAATACGACTAATATGTGTACAGTCTTTCCTCGAGTTACGCGACACTCGAGTCACGCGAATTTTTATTTTTGACAGTTTAGAAGTAAAACCAGTTAAATTTTCTCCATCAATTGTGAAATGAAAAATTATTTCCTTTTTTTCAAATGTTATAAAGCATTAAAAAGACAGAAATAACCGAATATTCTACACCAATTGCATCAAATAAGTTATAAGTTACATAAATGAACTGTAAGTAAGTGAGTAATTTATTAATTTGTTTTGTAACAATATTCCACGAAAGTTTTTTTAATGTTTAAGCTATGCGTTAGCTCGATCTTAAAATAACGAACTTTACCTTTTCGGTATTACATACGGTAAGATTACATACCTGATTAAAATGTAATCTTGATTGTGGGAGAAAATAAACTATGTGTATTGTAATAAGCTTTTCTTTAAAAAAATCAAATCTTTTGTGGACCAAGTCTATTCACGTGACGTATCACAAATTGGAGACCACTGATTAAGAATCGCTTTTATGCGCATCGTGCACGCGTAGCCAACAGCGAGTAGCAACGGCCTGTATTATTGAAATGTGCGCTATGATCGTCAGAAAATATTTAGCCATTGGTTAAGAAAGCAGCAACATGGTCGGTAATGTTCTCGAGCCCACTGGGATAATTTTGTGCCACCATCTTCAACACACTCAGGCAACCTCCCAGAGTGTTCTCCGGTGTGGTTGATGTGATTGTGATGAAAATAATGATAATGAAAATTTATTGATTTTTAAAGATAAATATTTGACCTCGACGTCTAATGAATGCATGAACCACCGGTTGGTTCAGTTTCGAAGGAATGATAGTACGCGAGACAAGCTAACAAATATGCTAAGCACCAGAGCGCTAAATTTAACTGCTTCTATCCTGCTATAATGCCATGAACCAGTGCACGGTAATGTGGTTGCGGTAGTTCGATGCGCGTCGTACCCCCGCGTATGCGATGCCGCTAGGGGTTGGAAAATGAGTAAACAACGTTTGAGGGGTTTGAACGTGAAATAGGGGCAAAATTCGGTCAATGGCAGATGATGCTATGATATGCATCCCTCTAAAAAGCACACAACAACACCGGATGAGTTTTTTCATGAATATAGAAATTATCATTTTATAGCGACCAATATTGCTCCCGGGAATCAAGGCACGAGCAGGGTGTTTCAACTTTTACCAGCAAATCTTAGTCTCAAAAATGTCCGCACAATGCACAATGTAATACTCGTTATTGTTTCACCGAACATATCTTGACCGATATCCTCGGGAGTTTCTAAAAACACGAGGTATAAGTTGATCAGCAATCCCATTTGAGGTCAATTTATTTAAATTATTTATCAAGATTTGTTTAATGATAATGAGTGGTTTATAGTTCTCTTTCATTCCTACATTTACTTTTATTGAAAACTGTTACAACTGAACTTAATACCTTAGGGATATGTAAAAAATAAACAACATATGTATCTAAAACTCCGAGAAAGTTGGGAATATAATCCTTATGCTATAAACTTATTTTATGTTATAATAAATTTACGAAAAGTAAAAATCAAGATTACGCAAAAGGTATTTTTAGAATCTCACATCAAAGTTTAAATTCCGTCAAATTGACGGGGTTCGTTCAATTATTGATAAATAGAATATCTCTGTACTGTTCGAATTTATTGAAAATAAACAGGTCCATAATTGTTTATGGTAACAATAAACAATGAACTGCTGTATGATATTATTTATACCATACGTACATACCGTATGATCTGCTCATTTCAGGACAAAAAGAAATTGAAATGACATTCGCTGTATTGTTTCTCCAAACCTGAGAACAATGTGCCGGTTGTCCGACATTATTAACAACAACAGTGTTGAAGGCTCGCGAATAAATGAACCAGTGAACAAGGTACAACATAAACGACACTGCTTTCAATCCCATTGCTTAAATAATAGTAGCAAACACCAAAAACCCAATGTGTGTGTTGAAGCAGCTAAGGAGATACTGGCGTTTCTACGGTGATCTGTACTGGCTTGGTTGCATTTAGAGCTTGAGGTTGCATCATCCACAATAAAGCAGTCGTTGGAATTTGACACTGTCGCTATGCTAAGACATTCTATGTACAGTTTAACTCTGGTTCCGGTACTGGTCTCTTACTCATTTACGAAACTCTGTCTCTGGACTTGGAAGGTTTGCCCAAAATATTCCGCGGCTTTCTCTAAACACACATCAGGGAGTGTCAAAGTCACTAGAACACTGTGGCCAGGTACCGGGGGGCAGAACGTGCCACAGCACACTGCCAATCGTTTGCAGACTGTCTCTTACAATGTTAGAACCTGGGTTCCTGGGTATGCACTAAATGTTATGCTATACACTTGCTTTATGTGCGGAACATGAAATGCATTGGTATACAGCAGCCCGTTCCGACAGTAAGCCCCACAAATATAACACAAAAGGGGCACCGGACGCCTGGTTATTGTTTGGTGGTTGGCTTAAAAAAAGGGAGTGTCAGTGACCGGGTGGCCTGGGGATTGTGCTGGTGACGCAAAAGGGTACCAGTTGGCTCACGATGGCACTGAATTTATTATGCAGTACAGCATTTATTTCACTTTATTCTGCTAGCCCAGTAAGGAGGAAAGAAAACTGAAGAAATTTTATACTGGATCCTGCTGCTTTACTGCCTGTGTATCAACTTAAATGGTGTTGTTGGCTCATCCTTTTTTCGTTATATTGATCGCTTTGTTTGGTGGTGCAGTATGGTGCCAATCAATACAACCTATATTTTCCGAAAAAAATCAAGATAAAAGATTTCATAAAGCACAGTTATAAAATCCAAACCACTGCGGACTTGAACATTATGCATTACATTATATTTGATTGTTGATTAGTTTCGATAGCAGCTTTTGCTGTTCGATAAGAAAATTTCGCCTTCAAGAATGTGCACGTCCTAATTGCATGAGGTGCAATGACAAAGCAAAACAGGTTGCCTAGTGGTAACCTGGACACTGCGATTGACATAGCGGAGGACAATTTAACTCAACTGCCACTCTCAGCATGCAATGCGAAAGACCGAAAGCTCGAAATCAGTGTTATATCAACCATGATAGGCTAAAAAACAAACTCGAGAACCGCATGTAATTCGTGCAGGAAAGGGGACTATTCGACTGTTAGATCTAGTGCATAGTGCATACGCTCTGCGCGCAGTGTCCAGTTCGTTGATGGTTTGCATCAGAATGGACTATACCAGCTTAACTTCATCGGGGAGAATACTTGACCTAATTTATGCAAATTGGCCAGCTGCATCTACATTTTCTTCAATACGTGTCTGTGAATATCCCCTTACTACTATCGACGAACAGCCGGTCTCATGGTACAGTCGTCAACTCGTACGACTTAACAACATGCCCGTCATGGGTTCAAGCCCCAAATAGACCGTGCCGCCATACGTAGGACTGACTATCCTGCTATGGGGGGAAATCAATAAGTCACTGAAAGCCAACCCCACAAGTGTGTTGGCAGGCCTTGACCGGCATCGGTTGTTGAGCCAAAGAAAAAAAAAAACTATCGACGAACACCACCCTCCGCTTGACTTTGATTTGGACAACGTAGCCCCAGTTACGATCGCTACAGCCATTGATGCTGATAAAAGGCTGAATTATGCTCGTGTTGACCTTCCAAAATTGGAGCGATTGATTTTATCTTTTGACAATTCGTTTAACTGTTCGGACTATTCAACCATTGACGATGCCACAGAAGCTTTTTGTGAGTTCATGAGATCTGCTATATGTGAATGCACTCCTGTTAAAATTCCTCGTCGTGGGCCACCATGGGCTGATCGCACACTAAATGCATTAAAAAAAGAAAAAAAGAAAAGCCTATTCTGATCAACGAGCAGAACGAAACAGCACGTCACGTCTTTACTACAACAGAGTTCATTCTCTCTATCGCCGATATAATAGATCCTGTCACCGAAGTTATTTGAAACAAACTGCACGCTCCCTCTGCAAATACCATAGGCGTTTTTGGAGTTATATGGACAAAAAACGAAAATCTACAGAGCTACCAAGCATTTTACGTTATGACGGTGACAGTGCCTGTACCCTGCCAGAAATGTGTAAATTGTTTGCCTTGCGCTTCAAGGACAACTTCGCTTCGCAAACTACTGGTCCAGAAGATGTGGCTGATGCTCTCTCTAACACACCTGTTGGTGCACTGCTCCCTATGCTACCAGTCATCACCGTCGATACGATCACCTCTGCCATCAAACGTGTCAAATCCTCTTATACCCCTGGCCCAGATGGTATACCGGCCTTTATCCTAAAGTGGTGTGCTTGCTCCCTCGCTGATGAAGATTTTTAAGGAGTCCCTGAGATGTGCAACCTTTCCTGCCACTTGGAAATCTTCCTGGATGACACCCATCTACAAGAAGAGCTGTAAGAATGATGCTGTAAACTAGGCATGGGCAAAATGATTCTTTTCACCGAACGCGAACGAACTAGTTCGCTCACCAAAAAGAACCTAACGTGAACGACGATTCTTTCGTTCTTTTTTTCATGGGTTTTTTATTCACAAAACGCTCGTTATCTTTTTCATTTACCCACCATAGACGCATATTGTAGCCAAAGAAGTACTCATTCTGCGGTTGACACCAATAATTTAAAAACATTAAACACTCGGCCCATCTGCTGTCTGGTCAACACAAGCTATCGCAAAACCGACCAAAAACTAGCATGTAAAAAACTAATACGAGCAAAAATGTCTCCAGCATATATTGTACCCTATGCCTTATACACACTCAAGGATTCTATTAAAAAAAAAAACTACTTAAATATGGATCAATATGATGAGCGCAATCAATTCAATTCAGTTCATTCGCGAACAATGACTAATCCGTTTGAACGGGCTCGATACATTGAATTGTATTGGAACAGTATCGGACAAAATGATAGGGCCTTTTTTTCAACGCACAATGCACCCGTTGGGACAGGTTTTTGTGTGGTTTGTATGTTTTTATGTGTGTGTGTGTGTGTGTGTGTGTGTGTGTGTGTGTGTGTGTGTGTGTGTGTGTGTGTGTGTGTGTGTGTGTGTGTGTGTGTGTTTGAGTGTATGTTTGAGTGTGTTTGTGTCACAAGTATGTCGTTACGTATAGATTTGTTGGTATTTTTTTTTGGGTTAGGTTTTTGTTGTAATTAGTTGGACTACCGCCCTCGCGAGCAGTGATCCCTACTCAAAAACACAATAAGCTCAATTTTTTATCTTATACCGTCGCCCACGATGACATTGATCATGCGTTGACGCATCGACATCACCAGATTCTGGATCGTTTTCGGTGGAATTTTGCTCCACACCTCTTGCATGTGGTCGAAGAGTTGATCCAGATGTTCCGGTATGTTTTTACCCAGCCTTTTCTTGAAAATTGCCCAGAGGTTCTCAATGGGATTGAGATCCGGGCTAAGGGCAGGCCACTTCATTGTTTTGACATTGTTGTCAGCAAGCCAAGTTTGGACAGTCCCGGAAGTATGCTTCGAATCGTTGTCTTGAATAAATATCCAAGACGGAGGAAATTTTTCCGTAGCGTGTGATATTAAATGAGTGTCAAGAATATCTCGATACCCAAACCGATTTAAATTACCGTGGATTCGAACCAACGGACCCATCTCATGGTAGGAGAAGCATCCCCACACCATGAGACTACCACCACCATGCTGAAAAGTTTTGAAGCAGTATTTCGGATCAAGAGCACAATTAACAGGGCGCCGAACCAACCTGCGTCCGTCCGACCCCTGTCGATTGAATTTCGACTCGTCTGACCACAAAACACTGCGCCAATCTTCTTCATGGAAGAACATATGCTCAATTGCGAATAACACCCGTGCGTTTTTATGCGCAGGTGTTGCATTGGGCACTTTGCGTGGCACTCGCGCGAATAGCCCGGCACTGACCAATCTTCGCTTAACTGTTCTCGGCGTCACCGCCAATTTCAGTCTGCCTCGGATCTCTGGTGCCTAGCTAAACGAATGTTTTTTCGATATATTGACTATCTTTCTGTCTTCCTCCGCCGTGGTCTTCCGAGGACGTCCGGGTGACTTGCGCGATTCGGTTGTCCGAAGCGCGTGCGCCACAAAAGTGCGCGATCGTTCCATCACGAACTCGATCGTTCTGCGCTTAATGCCAGCAGCCGCCATTCGCTTAATGATATGGCGCTGATAATCGATACAATGTTTACCGCGACCCATTGTAATAAAAATTGCTTGCTTAGACCGTCAAGAACACACTGGTTAAAAACTTGGACACGACTGATGCCGTGCACTGCCTGCGTTCTGCTTTTATACGCGATGCATCACATCGTTGTCGAGCAGCAAAAAAGCGTATGGATAAAAACTATCTCTGAGTAAGCGAGTGAGCATCTACCCATTCAAAACCGAACAGAATACTGCCGCGCTCATGAAACAAAACGCCCATTGAAAAGAACACCTGCGCGCTTGCTCAATGCACACACAAAGTTTCCCATGCGCACACAACGTTTAACACAGAGATGCACGCAGACCTTTCACTGGCGTGCACTGGCGAAACACCTGTGAGGGAATGCCGAGTTCATTGCTATTGTGCGCGTTTCCATTTCCCACCGCTATCGCATTCGCATTCATCAAACAGTACACCTGCGTTTACGTCCGAGGAACAAGCGCTGCTGTCGATGCAAACTTTAGCTTTTATCCAAGTGTGAACGCACGCTGTTTCACAAGATAACAAACATTATCCGAATACTTTCAACGCATTATGACATCATGTCAAGCTATGTTTCTTCAGAAACAAACCCGCGCACCCAAAAAAAAAAAAACACACACACACATGCAAACACACACACACAAATGCAAACACACACACACAAATGCAAACACACACACACACAAATGCAAACACAAACACACACGCGCGTGCACGCACGCACACACGCACGTACGCGCGCACGCGTGAACGCACCCACGAAAGCGGGCACGCTAGCACGCACTCACGAAAGTGCGAACGCAAGATATCGCAGAAGTGTTTGCGAAAATCGCAGAACTGTTTGCGAAAATCGCAGAACTGTTTGCGAAAATCGCAGAAGTGTTTGCGAAAATCGCACAAGTTTTTGCGAAACTCGCAGAAGTTTTTGCGAAAATCGCAGAAGTGTTTGCGTAAATCGCTGAAGTGTTTGCGAAAATCGCAGAAGTTTTGGTGAAAATCGCAGAAGTTTTTGCGAAAATCGCATAACTTTTTGCGAAAATCGCAAAAGTTTGTGCGAAAATCTTAAAAGTTTTTGTGAAAATCGCAGAAGTTTTTGCGAAAAACGCAGAGGTTTTTGCGAAAATCGCAGAAGTTTTTGCGAAAATCGCAGAAGTGTTTGCTAAAATCGCAAAAGTTTTTGCGGAAATTCGCAAAAGTTTTTGCAAAAATCGCAGAAGGTTGTGCTAAAGTTGCATAATTTTTTTGGCAAAAATCGCAAAAGTGTTTGCAAAAATCGCAGAAGTGTTTGCGAAAATTGCACGAGTGTTTGCAAAAATCGCAGAAGTTTTTGCGAAAATCGCAGAAGTGTTTGCGAAAATCGCAGAAGTGTTTGCGAAAATCGCAGAAGTGTTTGCGAAAATCGCAGAAGTGTTTGCGAAAATCGCAGAAGTGTTTGCGAAAATCGCAGAGCTTTATGCGCAAATCGTAGAATTTTTGCGAAAATCGCAGAAGTGTTTGCGAAAATGCAACATCAGCGGGCCCGCCAACAAATAATCAGAATCTACGTAGGCGTGACGTGCAGATAGGTGAACGCACTTTTGAAGTCGTCCCACAATTCACCTATCTTGGGTTAAAGGTCAGCAACGACAACAGCATGGAAGCTGAGTTGCGCGCAAGGATGCTGGCTGCCAACCGGTCATTCTACAGCCTGAAAAAGCAGTTTACCTCAAAGAACCTGTCGCGACGGACGAAGCTGGGACTATATAGTACCTATATAGTACCAGTACTCACATACGCCTCTGAGACATGGACACTGTCCAAATCTGACGAAACCCTCTTAGCCGCGTTCGAGAGGAAGATGCTCAGAAGGATACTTGGCCCCGTATGTGTGGAAGGACAATGGAGGAGCCGCTATAATGACGAGCTATACGAGATGTACGGCGACCTCACTGTCGTACAGCGTATAAAGCTCGCCAGGCTCCGGTGGGCTGGCCATGTTATACGCATGGAAACGGACGACCCAGCCCGTAAAGTCTTTTTAGGCTGTCCACAAGGACAGAGGAGGCGTGGTAGGCCCAAATTAAGGTGGCAAGATGGCGTGGAGGCGTCCGCCATTAAGGCCGGGATAACGGACTAGCAGACGAAGGCGCGAGACCATGAGCGGTTTCGGACACTCCTGAGGCAGGCCAAGACCGCAAAGCGGTTGTAGCGCCGGATAAGTAAGTAAGTAAATTTGCGAAAATCGCAGAAGTGTTTGCGAAAATCGCAGAAATTTGTTTGAAAATCGCAGAAGTGTTTGCGAAAATCGCAGAAGTTTTGCGAAAATCGCAGAAGTGTTTGCGAAAATCGCAGAAGTTTTGGCCAAAATCGCAGAAATGTTTGCAAAAATCGCAGAAGTGTTTGCAAAAATTGCAGAAGAGTTTGCGAAAATCGCAGAAATGTTTGCGAAAATTGCAGGAATTTGTTTGAAAATCGCAGAAGTGTTTGCGAAAATCGCAAAAGTTTTTGCAAAAATCGCAGAAGTGTTTGCGAGAATCGCAGAAGTGTTTGCGAAAATCGCAGAAGTTTTGGCGAAAATCGCAGAAGTGTTTGTGAAAACGCCGAAGTGTTTGCAAAAATCGCAGAAGTCTTTGCGAAAATCGCAGAGGTTTATGTGAAAATCGCAGAAGTTGTTGCGAAAATCGTAAGAGCTTTTGCGAAAATCGCAAAGTATTTTGCGTAAATCGCACAAGTTCTTGTGAAAATCGCAGAAGTGTTTGCGAAAATCGCAGAATTTTTACGAATATCGCAAAAGTGTTTGCGAAAATCGCAGAAGTGTTTGCAAAAATCGCAGAAGTGTTTGCGAAAATCGCAGAAGTGTTTGTGAAAATCGCAGAAGCTTTTGCGAAAATCGCAGAATTTTTACGAATATCGCAGAAGTGTTTGCGAAAATCGCAGAAGTGTTTGCAAAAATCGCAGAAGTGTTTGCGAAAATCGCTAAAGTGTTTGCGAAAATCGCAGAAGTGTTTGTGAAAATCGCAGAAATTTTTGCGGAAATGGCAGAAGTGTTTGCGAAAATCGCAGAGCTTTATTTGAAAACCGCAGAAGTGTTTGCGAAAATCGCAGAATTGTTTGCGAAAATCGCAGAAGTGTTTGCGAAAATCGCAGAAGTGTTTGCGAAAATCGCAGAACTTTATGTGAAAATCGCACAAGTGTTTGCAAAAATCGCAAAAGTGTTTGCGAAAATCGCAGAAGTGTTTGCGAAAATCGCAGAAGTGTTTGTGAAAATCGCAGAAGTGTTTGCGAAAATCGCATAAGCTTTTGCGAAAATCGCAGATGTTTTTGGGAAAATTGCACAAGTGTTTGCGAAAATCGCAGAAGTGTTTGCGAAAATCGCAAAAGTGTTTGCGAAAATCGCAGAAGCTTTTGCGAAAATCGCAGAAGTGTTTTTCGAAAATCGCAGAAGTGTTTGCGAAAATCACAGAAGTGTTTGCGAAAATCGCAGAAGTGTTTGCGAAAATCGCAGAAGTGTTTGCGAAAATCGCAGAAGTGTTTGCGAAAATCGCAGAAGTGTTTGCGAAAATCGCAGAAGCTTTTGCGAAAATCGCAGAAGTGTTTGCGAAAATCGCAGAAGCTTTTGCGAAAATCGCAGAAGCTTTTGCGAAAATCGCAGAAGCTTTTGCGAAAATCGCAGAAGCTTTTGCGAAAGTCGCAGAAGCTTTTGCGAAAATCGCAGAAGTGTTTGCGAACATCGCAGAAGTGTTTGCGAAAATCGCAGAAGTTTTTGCGAAAATCGCAGAATTGTTTGCCAAAATTGCAGTACTTTTTGCGAAAATCGCAGAAGTGTTTGCGAAAATCGCAGAAGTGTTTGCGAAAATCGCAGAAGTGTTTGCGATAATCGCAGAAGTGTTTGCGAAAATCGCAGAAGTGTTTGCGAAAATCGCACAACTGTTTGCGAAAATCGCACAAGTGTTTGCGAAAATCGCAGAAGTGTTTGCGAAAATCGCAGAAGTGTTTGCGAAAATCGCAGAAGTGTTTGCGAAAATCGCAGAAGTGTTTGCGAAAATCCAAGAATTGTTTGCGAAAATCGCAGAAGTGTTTGCGAAAATCGCAGAAGTGTTTGCGAAAATCGCAGAAGTGTTTGCAAAAATCGCAGAAGTGTTTGCGAAAATCGCAAAAGTTTTTGCGAAAATCGCATAAGTTGTTGCGAAAATCGCAGAAGTGTTGGCGTAATCGCACAAGTTTTTGCGAAAATCGCAGAATTGTTTGCGAAAATCGCAGAAGTGTTGGCGAAATCGCACAAGTTTTTGCGAAAATCCCAAATTGTTTGCGAAAATCGCAGAAGTGTTTGCGAAAATCGCAGAAGTGTCTGCGAAAACCGCAGAAGTGTTTGCAAAAATCGCAGAAGCTTTTGCGAAAATCGCAGAAGCTTTTGCGAAAATCGCAGAAGCTTTTGCGAAAATCGCAGAAGTGGTTGCGAAAATCGCAGAAGTGTTTGCGAAAATCCCAGAATTGTTTGCGAAAATTGCACGAGTGTTTGCGAACATCGCAGAAGTGTTTGCGAAAATCGCAGAAGTGTTTGCGAAAATCGCAGAAGTGTTTGCGAAAATCCCAGAATTGTTGGCGAAAATCGCAGAAGTGTTTGCGAAAATCGCAGAAGTGTTTGTGAAAATCGCAGAAGTGTTTGCGAAAATCGCATAAGCTTTTGCGAAAATCGCAGATGTTTTTGGGAAAATTGCACAAATTTTTGCTAAAATCGCAGAAGTGTTTGCGAAAATCGCAAAAGTGTTTGCGAAAATCGCAGAAACTTTTGCGAAAATCGCAGAAGTGTTTTTCGAAAATCGCAGAAGTGTTTTTCGAAAATCGCAGAAGTGTTTGCGAAAATCGCAGAAGTGTTTGCGAAAATCGCAGAAGTGTTTGCGAAAATCGCAGAAGTGTTTGCGGAAATCACAGAAATGTTTGCGAAAATCGCAGAAGTGTTTGCGAAAATCGCAGAAGTGTTTGCGAAAATCGCAGAAGCTTTTGCGAAAATCGCAGAAGTGTTTGCGAAAATCGCACAAGTGTTTGCGAAAATCGCAGAAGCTTTTGCGAAAATCGCAGAAGTGTTTGCGAAAATCGCAGAAGTGTTTGTGACAATCGCAGAAATTTTTGCGGAAATGGCAGAAGTGTTTGCGAAAATCGCAGAGCTTTATTTGAAAACCGCAGAAGTGTTTGCGAAAATCGCAGAAGTGTTTGCGAAAATTGCACGAGTGTTTGCCAACATCGTAGAAGTGTTTGCGAAAATCGCAGAACTTTATGTGAAAATCGCACAAGTGTTTGCAAAAATCGCACAAGTGTTTGCGAAAATCGCAGAAGTGTTTGCGAAAATCGCAGAAGTGTTTGTGAAAATCGCAGAAGTTTTTGCGAAAATCGCAGAAGTGTTTGCGAAAATCGCAGAAGTGTTTGCGAACATCGCAGAAGTGTTTGCGAAAATCGCAGAAGTGTTTGCGAAAATCGCAGAAGTGTTTGCGAAAATCGCAGAAGTGTTTGCGAAAATCGCAGAAGTGTTTGCGAAAATCGCAGAAGTGTTTGCGAAAATCGCAGAAGTGTTTGCGAAAATCGCAGAGGCTTTTGCGAAAATCGCAGAAGTGTTTTTCGAAAATCGCAGAAGTGTTTGCGAAAATCGCAGAAGTGTTTGCGAAAATCGCAGAAGTGTTTGCGAAAATCGCAGAAGTGTTTGCGAAAATCGCAGAAGTGTTTGCGAAAATCGCAGAAGTGTTTGCGAAAATCGCAGAAGCTTTTGCGAAAATCGCAGAAGCTTTTGCGAAAATCGCAGAAGCTTTTGCGAAAATCGCAGAAGTGTTTGCGAAAATCGCAGAAGTGTTTGCGAAAATCGCAGAAGTGTTTGCGAATATCGCAGAAGTGTTTGCAAAAATCGCAGAAGTGTTTGCGAAAATCGCAGAAGCGTTTGTGAAAATCGCAGAAGTGTTTGCGAAAATCGCAGAAGTTTTTGCGGAAATCGCAGAAGTGTTTGCTAAAATCTCAGAGCATTATTTGAAAACCGCAGAAGTGTTTGCGAAAATCGCAGAAGTGTTTGCGAAAATCGCAAAAGTGTTTTTCGAAAATCGCAGAAGTGTTTGCGAAAATCGCACAAGTGTTTGCGAAAATCGCAGAAGTGTTTGCGATAATCGCAGAAGTGTTGGCGAAAATCGCAGAAGTGTTTGCGAAAATCGCAGAAGTGTTTGCGAAAATCGCAGAAGTGTTTGCGAAAATCGCACAAGCTTTTGCGAAAATCGCAGAAGTGTTTGCGAAAATCGCAGAAGCTTTTGCGAAAATCGCAGAAGCTTTTGCGAAAATCGCAGAAGTGTTTGCGAAAATCGCAGAAGTGTTTGCGAAAATCGCAGAAGTTGTTGCGAAAATCGCAGAAGTGTTTGTGAAAATCGCAGAAGAGTTGGCGAAAATCGCAGAAGCTTTTGCGAAATCGCAGATGTTTTTGCAAAAAGCGCAGAAGTGTTTGCGAAAATCGCAGAAGTGTTTGCGATAATCGCAGAAGTGTTTGCGAAAATCTCAGAAGTGTTTGCGAAAATCGCAGAAGTGTTTGCGAAAATCGCAGAAGTGTTTGCGAAAATCGCAGAAGTGTTTGCGAAAATCGCACAAGTTTTTGCGAAAATCGCAGAAGTGTTTGCAAAAATCGCAGAAGCTTTTGCGAAAATCGCAGAAGTGTTTGCGAAAGTCGCAGAAGTGTTTGCGAATATTGCAGAAGTGTTTGCGAAAATCGCAGAAGTGTTTGCTAAAATCGCAGAAGTGTTTGCGAAAATCGCAGAAGTGTTTGCGAAAATCGCAGAAGTGTTTGCGTAAATCGCAGAAGTGTTTGCGAAAATCGCAGAAGTTTTGGTGAAAATCGCAGAAGTGTTTGCGAAAATCGCAGAAGTGTTTGCGAAAATCGCAAAAGTTTGTGCGAAAATCTTAAAAGTTTTTGTGAAAGTCGCAGAAGTGTTTGCGAAAAACGCAGAGGTTTTTGCGAAAATCGCAGAAAATTTTGCGAAAATCGCAGAAGTGTTTGCTAAAATCGCAAAAGTTTTTGCAGAAATTCGCAAAAGTATTTGCGAAAATCGCAGAAGGTTGTGCGAAAATTGCATATTTTTTTTTTGCAAAAATCGCAGAAGTGTTTGCGAAAATCGCAGAAGTGTTTGCGAAAATTGCACGAGTGTTTGCGAAAATCGCAGAAGTGTTTGCGAAAATCGCAGAAGTGTTTGCGAAAATCGCAGAAGTGTTTGCGAAAATCGCAGAGCTTTATGTGCAAATCGTAGAATTTTTGCGAAAATCGCAGAAGTGTTTGCGAAAATCGCAGAAGTGTTTGCGAAAATCGCAGAAATTTGTTTGAAAATCGCAGAAGTGTTTGCGAAAATCGCAGAAAATTTGGCCAAAATCGCAGAAATGTTTGTGAAAACGCAGAAGTGTTTGCGAAAATCACAGAAGTGTTTGCGAAAATCGCAGAAGTTTTTGTGAAAATTGCAGAAGAGTTCGAAAAAATCGCAGAAATGTTTGCAAAATTGCAGGAATTTGTTTGAAAATCGCAGAAGTGTTTGCGAAAATTGCAGAAGCTTTTGCGAAAATTGCAGAAGTGTTTGCGAAAATCGCAGAAGTTTTGGCGAAAATCGCAGAAGTGTTTGTGAAAACGCAGAAGTGTTTGCGAAAATCGCAGAAGTGTTTGCGAAAATCGTAAGAGCTTTTGCGAAAATCGCAAAGTATTTTTCGTAAATCGCACAAGTGCTTGCAAAAATCGCAGAAGTTTTTGCGAAAATCGCAGAATTTTTACGAAAATCGCAGAAGTGTTTGCGAAAATCGCAGAAGTGTTTGCGAAAATCGCAGGAGTGTTTGCGAATATCGCAGAAGTGTTTGCAAAAATCGCAGAAGTGTTTGCGAAAATCGCAGAAGTGTTTGCGAAAATCGCAGAAGTGTTTGCGAAAATCGCAGAGGCTTTTGCGAAAATCGCAGAAGTGTTTGCGAAAATCGCAGAAGCTTTTGCGAAAATCGCAGAAGCTTTTGCGAAAGTCGCAGAAGTGTTTGCGAAAATCGCAGAAGTGTTTGCGAAAATCGCAGAAGTGTTTGCGAATATCGCAGAAGTGTTTGCAAAAATCGCAGAAGTGTTTGCGAAAATCGCAGAAGCGTTTGTGAAAATCGCAGAAGTGTTTGCGAAAATCGCAGAAGTTTTTGCGGAAATCGCAGAAGTGTTTGCTAAAATCTCAGAGCATTATTTGAAAACCGCAGAAGTGTTTGCGAAAATTGCAGAAGTGTTTGCGAAAATCGCAAAGTGTTTTTCGAAAATCGCAGAAGTGTTTGCGAAAATCGCACAAGTGTTTGCGAAAATCGCAGAAGTGTTTGCGATAATCGCAGAAGTGTTGGCGAAAATCGCAGAAGTGTTTGCGAAAATCGCAGAAGTGTTTGCGAAAATCGCAGAAGTGTTTGCGAAAATCGCACAAGCTTTTGCGAAAATCGCAGAAGTGTTTGCGAAAATTGCAGAAGCTTTTGCGAAAATCGCAGAAGCTTTTGCGAAAATCGCAGAAGTGTTTGCGAAAATCGCAGAAGTGTTTGCGAAAATCGCAGAAGTTGTTGCGAAAATCGCAGAAGTGTTTGTGAAAATCGCAGAAGAGTTGGCGAAAATCGCAGAAGCTTTTGCGAAATCGCAGATGTTTTTGCAAAAAGCGCAGAAGTGTTTGCGAAAATCGCAGAAGTGTTTGCGATAATCGCAGAAGTGTTTGCGAAAATCTCAGAAGTGTTTGCGAAAATCGCAGAAGTGTTTGCGAAAATCGCAGAAGTGTTTGCGAAAATCGCAGAAGTGTTTGCGAAAATCGCACAAGTTTTTGCGAAAATCGCAGAAGTGTTTGCAAAAATCGCAGAAGCTTTTGCGAAAATCGCAGAAGTGTTTGCGAAAGTCGCAGAAGTGTTTGCGAATATTGCAGAAGTGTTTGCGAAAATCGCAGAAGTGTTTGCTAAAATCGCAGAAGTGTTTGCGAAAATCGCAGAAGTGTTTGCGAAAATCGCAGAAGTGTTTGCGTAAATCGCAGAAGTGTTTGCGAAAATCGCAGAAGTTTTGGTGAAAATCGCAGAAGTGTTTGCGAAAATCGCAGAAGTGTTTGCGAAAATCGCAAAAGTTTGTGCGAAAATCTTAAAAGTTTTTGTGAAAGTCGCAGAAGTGTTTGCGAAAAACGCAGAGGTTTTTGCGAAAATCGCAGAAAATTTTGCGAAAATCGCAGAAGTGTTTGCTAAAATCGCAAAAGTTTTTGCAGAAATTCGCAAAAGGATTTGCGAAAATCGCAGAAGGTTGTGCGAAAATTGCATATTTTTTTTTTTGCAAAAATCGCAGAAGTGTTTGCGAAAATCGCAGAAGTGTTTGCGAAAATTGCACGAGTGTTTGCGAAAATCGCAGAAGTGTTTGCGAAAATCGCAGAAGTGTTTGCGAAAATCGCAGAAGTGTTTGCGAAAATCGCAGAAGTGTTTGCGAAAATCGCAGAGCTTTATGTGCAAATCGTAGAATTTTTGCGAAAATCGCAGAAGTGTTTGCGAAAATCGCAGAAGTGTTTGCGAAAATCGCAGAAATTTGTTTGAAAATCGCAGAAGTGTTTGCGAAAATCGCAGAAAATTTGGCCAAAATCGCAGAAATGTTTGTGAAAACGCAGAAGTGTTTGCGAAAATCACAGAAGTGTTTGCGAAAATCGCAGAAGTTTTTGTGAAAATTGCAGAAGAGTTCGAAAAAATCGCAGAAATGTTTGCAAAATTGCAGGAATTTGTTTGAAAATCGCAGAAGTGTTTGCGAAAATTGCAGAAGCTTTTGCGAAAATTGCAGAAGTGTTTGCGAAAATCGCAGAAGTTTTGGCGAAAATCGCAGAAGTGTTTGTGAAAACGCAGAAGTGTTTGCGAAAATCGCAGAAGTGTTTGCGAAAATCGTAAGAGCTTTTGCGAAAATCGCAAAGTATTTTTCGTAAATCGCACAAGTGCTTGCAAAAATCGCAGAAGTTTTTGCGAAAATCGCAGAATTTTTACGAATATCGCAGAAGTGTTTGCGAAAATCGCAGAAGTGTTTGCGAAAATCGCAGGAGTGTTTGCGAATATCGCAGAAGTGTTTGCAAAAATCGCAGAAGTGTTTGCGAAAATCGCAGAAGCGTTTGTGAAAATCGCAGAAGTGTTTGCGAAAATCGCAGAAGTTTTTGCGGAAATCGCAGAAGTGTTTGCTAAAATCTCAGAGCATTATTTGAAAACCGCAGAAGTGTTTGCGAAAATCGCAGAAGTGTTTGCGAAAATCGCAAAAGTGTTTTTCGAAAATCGCAGAAGTGTTTGCGAAAATCGCAGAAGTGTTTGCGAAAATCGCAGAAGTGTTTGCGATAATCGCAGAAGTGTTGGCGAAAATCGCAGAAGTGTTTGCGAAAATCGCAGAAGTGTTTGCGAAAATCGCAGAAGTGTTTGCGAAAATCGCACAAGCTTTTGCGAAAATCGCAGGAGTGTTTGCGAAAATCGCAGAAGCTTTTGCGAAAATCGCAGAAGCTTTTGCGAAAATCGCAGAAGTGTTTGCGAAAATCGCAGAAGTGTTTGCGAAAATCGCAGAAGTTGTTGCGAAATCGCAGAAGTGTTTGTGAAAATCGCAGAAGAGTTGGCGAAAATCGCAGAAGCTTTTGCGAAATCGCAGATGTTTTTGCAAAAAGCGCAGAAGTGTTTGCGAAAATCCCAGAATTGTTTGCGAAAATCGCAGAAGTGTTTGCGAAAATCGCAGAAGCTTTTGCGAAAATCGCAGAAGTGTTTGCGAAAATCGCAGAAGTGTTTGCGAAAATCGCACAAGTGTTTGCGAAAATCGCAGAAGCTTTTGCGAAAATCGCAGATTTGTTTGCGAAAATCGCAGAAGCATTTGCGAAAATCACAGAAGTGTTTGCGAAAATCGCAGAAGTGTTGGCGAAATCGCACAAGGTTTTGCGAAACTAGCAGAAGTGTTTGCGAAAATCGCAGAAGTGTTTGCACAAATTGCAGAAGCTTTTGCGAAAATCGCAGAAGTGTTTGCGAAAATCGCAGAAGTGTTTGTGAAAATCGCAGAAACTTTTGCGGAAATCACAGAAGTGTTTGCGAAAATCGCAGAAGTGTTTGCGAAAATCGCAGAAGTTGTTGCGAAAATCGCAGAAGTGTTTGTGAAAATCGCAGAAGAGTTGGCGAAAATCGCAGAAGTGTTTGCGAAAATCGCAGAAGTGTTTGCGAAAATCGCACAAGTGTTTGCGAAAATCCCAGAAGTGTTTGCGAAAATCGCAGAAGTGTTTGCGAAAATCGCAGAAGCTTTTGCGAAAATCGCAGAAGTGTTTGCGAAAATCGCAGAAGTGTTTGCGAAAATCGCACAAGTGTTTGCGAAAATCGCAGAAGCTTTTGCGAAAATCGCAGATTTGTTTGCGAAAATCGCAGAAGCATTTGCGAAAATCACAGAAGTGTTTGCGAAAATCGCAGAAGTGTTTGCACAAATTGCAGAAGCTTTTGCGAAAATCGCAGAAGTGTTTGCGAAAATCGCAGAAGTGTTTGTGAAAATTGCAGAAGCTTTTGCGGAAATCACAGAAGTGTTTGCGAAAATCGCAGAAGTGTTTGCGAAAATCGCAGAGCTTTCTTTGAAAATCGTAAATGTGTTTGCGAAAATCGCAGATGTTTTTGCGAAAATTGCACGAGTGTTTGCGAAAACCGCAGAAGTTTTTGCGAAAATCGCAGAAGTGTTTGCGAAAATCGCAGAATTGTTTGCGAAAATCGCAGAAGCTTTTGCGAAAATCGCATAAGTTTATGTGAAAATCGCAGAAGAGTTGGCGAAAATCGCACAAGCTTTTGCGAAAATCGCAGAAGTGTTTGCGAAAATCGCAGAAGTGTTTGCGAAAATCACAGAAGCATTTGCGAAAATCGCAGAAGTGTTTGCGAAAATCGCAGAAGTGTTTGCGAAAATTGCAGAAGCTTTTGCGAAAATCGCAGAAGTGTTTGCGAAAATCGCAGAAGTGTTTGCGAAAATCGCAGTACTTTTTGCGAAAATCGCAGAAGTGTTTGCGAAAATCGCAGAAGTGTTTGCGAAAATCGCAGAAGTTGTTGCGAAAATCGCAGAAGTGTTTGTGAAAATCGCAGAAGAGTTGGCGAAAATCGCATAAGTTTATGTGAAAATCGCAGAAGAGTTGGCGAAAATCACAGAAGCATTTGCAAAAAGCGCAGAAGTGTTTGCGAAAATCGCAGAAGTGTTTGCGATAATCGCAGAAGTGTTTGCGAAAATCTCAGAAGTGTTTGCGAAAATCGCAGAAGTGTTTGTGAAAATCGCAGAAGTGTTTGCGAAAATCGCATAAGCTTTTGCGAAAATCGCAGATGTTTTTGGGAAATTTGCACAAGTGTTTGCGAAAATCGCACAAGTGTTTGCGAAAATCGCAAAAGTATTTGCGAAAATCGCAGAAGCTTTTGCGAAAATCGCATAAGTGTTTTTCGAAAATCGCAGAAGTGTTTGCGAAAATCGCAGAAGTGTTTGCGAAAATCGCAGAAGTGTTTGCGATAATCGCAGAAGTGTTTGCGAAAATCTCAGAAGTGTTTGCGAAAATCGCAGAAGTGTTTGCGAAAATCGCAGAAGTGTTTGCGAAAATCGCAGAAGTGTTTGCGAAAATCGCAGAAGCTTTAGCGAAAATCGCAGAAGTGTTTGCAAAAATCGCACAAGCTTTTGCGAAAATCGCAGAAGTGTTTGCGAAAGTCGCAGAAGTGTTTGCGAAAATCGCAGAAGTGTTTGCGAAAATCGCAGAAGTGTTTGCTAAAATCGCAGAAGTGTTTGCGAAAATCGTAGAATTGTTTGCAAAATCGCAGAAGTGTTTGCGTAAATCGCAGAAGTGTTTGCGAAAATCGCAGAAGTTTTGGTGAAAATCGCAGAAGTGTTTGCGAAAATCGCAGAAGTGTTTGCGAAAATCGCAAAAGTTTGTGCGAAAATCACAGAAGTGTTTGCGAAAATCGCAGAAGTGTTTGCGAAAAACGCTGAGGTTTTTGTGAAAATCTCAGAAAATTTTGCGAAAATCGCAGAAGTGATTGCTAAAATCGCAAAAGTTTTTGCAGAAATTCGCAAAAGTATTTGCGAAAATCGCAGAAGGTTGTGCGAAAATTGCATGATTTTTTTTTTGCAAAAATCGCAGAAGTGTTTGCGAAAATCGCAGAAGTGTTTGCGAAAATTGCACGAGTGTTTGCGAAAATCGCAGAAGTGTTGCGAAAATCGCACAAGTTTTTGCGAAAATCGCAGAAGTGTTTGCGAAAATCGCAGAAGTGTTTGCGAAAATCGCAGAGCTTTATGTGCAAATCGGTAGAATTTTTGCGAAAATCGCACAAGTGTTTGCGAAAATCGCAGAAGTTTTGCAAAATCGCAGAAATTTTGTTGAAAATCGCAGAAGTGTTTGCGAAAATCGCAGAAAATTTGGCCCAATCGCAGAAATGTTTGTGAAAACGCAGAAGTGTTTGCGAAAATCACAGAAGTGTTTGCGAAAATCGCAGAAGTTTTTGTGAAAATTGCAGAAGAGTTCGAAAAACTCGCAGAAATGTTTGCAAAATTGCAGGAATTTGTTGAAAATCGCAGAAGTGTTGCGAAAATTGCAGAAGCTTTTGCGAAAATTGCAGAAGTGTTTGCAAAAACGCAGAAGTTTTGGCGAAAATCGCAGAAGTGTTTGTGAAAACGCAGAAGTGTTTGCGAAAATCGCAGAAGTGTTTGCGAAAATCGTAAGAGCTTTTGCGAAATCGCAAAGTATTTTTCGTAAATCGCACAAGTGCTTGCGAAAATCGCAGAAGTGTTTGCAAAAATCGCAGAATTTTACGAATACTCGCAGAAGTGTTTGCGAAAATCGCAGAAGTGTTTGCAAAAATCGCAGAAGTGTTTGCGAAAATCGCAGAAGTGTTTGTGAAAATCGCAGAAGTTTTTGCGAAAATCGCAGAAGTTTTTGCGGAAATCGCAGAAGTGTTTGCAAAAATCGCAGAGCATTATTTGAAAACCGCAGAAGTGTTTGCGAAAATCGCAGAATTGTTTGCGAAAAACGCAAAAGTGTTTTTTCGAAAATCGCAGAAGTGTTTGCGAAATTGCCGAAGTGTTTGCGAATCGCAGAAGTGTTTGCGATAATCGCAGAAGTGTTGGCGAAAATCGCAGAAGTGTTTGCGAAAATCGCAGAAGTGTTTGCGAAAATCGCACAAGTGTTTGCGAAAATCGCAGAAGTGTTTGCGAAAATCGCAGAAGTAATTAGCGAAAATCACAGAAATGTTTGCGAAAATCGCAGGAGCGTTTGCGAAAATCGCAGAAGTGTTTGCGAAAATCGCAGAAGTGTTTGCGAAAATCACAGAAGCTTTTGCGAAAAAAGAAAAAGTGTTTGCGAAAATCACAAAAATGTTTGCGAAAATCGCAGAGGTGTTTGCGAAAATCGCAGAAGTGTTTGCGAAAATCGCAGAAGTGTTTGCAAAAATCGCACAAGTGTTTGCGAAAATCGTAAAAGTGTATGCAAAAATTGCAGAAGTGTTTGCGAAAATCACAGAAGTGTTTGCGAAAATCGCAGAAGTGTTTGCGAAAATCGCACAAGTTTTTGCGAAAATCGCAGAAGTGTTTGCGAAAATCGCAGAGGTTTTTGCGAAAATCGCATAAGTTGTTGCGAAAATCGCAGAAGTGTTTGCGAAAATCGCAGAAGTGTTTGCGAAAATCGCAGAAGTGTTTGCGAACATCGCAGAAGTGTTTGCGAAAATCGCAGAGTGTTGCGAAAATCGCAGAAGTTGTTGCGAAAATCGCAGAAGTGTTTGTGAATATCGCAGAAGAGTTGGCGAAATCGCAGAAGTTTTTGCGAAAATCGCAGAATTGTTTGCGAAAATCGCAGAAGTGTTTGCGAAAATCCCAGAAGTGTTTGCGAAAATCGCAGAATGTTTGCGAAAATCGCAGAAGCTTTTGCGAAAATCGCAGAAGTGTTGCGAAAATCGCAGAAGTGTTTGCGAAAATCGCACAAGTGTTTGCGAAAATCGCAGAAGCTTTTGCGAAAATCGCAGATTTGTTTGCGAAAATCGCAGAAGCATTTGCGAAAATCACAGAAGTGTTTGCGAAAATCGCAGAAGTGTTTGCACAATTGCAGAAGCTTTTGCGAAATCGCAGAAGTGTTTGCGAAAATCGCAGAAGTGTTTGTGAAAATTGCAGAAGCTTTTGCGGACATCACAAAAAGTGTTTGCGAAAATCGCAGAAGTGTTTGCGAAAATCGCAGAGCTTTCTTTGAAAATCGTAAATGTGTTTGCGAAAATCGCAGATGTTTTTTGCGAAATTGCACGAGTGTTTGCGAAAACCGCAGAAAGTTTTTGCGAAAATCGCAGAAGTGTTTGCGAAAATCGCAGAATTGTTTGCGAAAATCGCAGAAGCTTTTGCGAAAATCGCATAAGTTTATGTGAAAATCGCAGAAGAGTTGGCGAAAATCGCACAAGCTTTTGCGAAAATCGCAGAAGTGTTTGCAAAAATCGCAGAATTGTTTGCGAAAATCGCAGAAGCTTTTGCGAACATCGCAGAAGTGTTTGCGAAAATCGCAGAGCTTTATTTGAAAATTGCACGAGTGTTTGTGAAAATCGCAGAATTGATTGCGAGAATCGCAGAAGTGTTTGCGAAAATCGCAGAAGTGTTTGCGAAAATCGCAGAAGATTTTGCGAAAATCGCAGAAATTGTTTGAAAATCGCAGAAGTGTTTGCGAAAATCGCAGAAGTGTTTGCAAAATCGCAGAAGTTTAGCGAAAATCGCAGAAGTGTTTGCGAAAATCGCAGAAGTGTTTGCAAAAATCGCAGAAGCTTTTGCGAAAATCGCAGAAGCTTTTGCGAAAATCGCAGAAGTGTTTGCGAAAATCGCAGAAGCTTTTGCGAAAATCGCAGAAGTGTTTGCGAAAGTCGTAGAAGTGTTTGCAAAAATCGCAGAAGTGTTTGCGAAAATCGCAGAAGTGTTTGCGAAAATCGCAGAAGTTTTGCGAAAATCGTAGAATTTTTTGCGAAAATCGCAGAAACTTTTGCGGTAACCGCAGAAGTGTTTGCGAAAATCGCAGAAGTGTTTGCGAAAATTGCACAAGTGTTTGCAAAAATCACAGAATTGTTTGCGAAAATCACAGAAGCTTTTGCGAAAATCGCAGAAGTGTTTGCGAAAATCGCAGAAGTGTTTGCGAAAATCGCACAAGTTTTTGCTAAAATCACAAAAATGTTTGCGCAAATCGCAAGAGCGTTTGCGAAAATCGCAGAAACTTCTGCGAAAATCGCAGAAACTTCTGCGAAAATCGCAGAAACTTCTGCGAAAATCGCAGAAGTGTTTGCGAAAATCAAGAAGTGTTTGCGAAAATTGCAGAAGTGTTTGCGAAAATCGCAGAAGTGTTTGCAAAAATCGCACAAGTTTTTGCGAAAATCGCAGAAGTGTTTGCGAAAATCGCAGTTGTTTTTGCGAAAATCGCAGAAGTGTTTGCGAAAATCGCAGAAGTGTTTGCGAAAATCGCAGAAGTTTTTGTGAAAATCGCAGAAGTGTTTGCGAAAACCGCATAAGCTTTTGCGAAAATCGAAAATCGCAGAGCTTTATTTGAATATCGCACGAGTGTTTGCGAAAATCGCAGATTTTTCTGCGAAAATTGCACGAGTGTTTGCGAAAATCGCAGAAGTGTTTGCGAAAATCGCAGAAGTGTTTGCGAAAATCGCAGAAGTGTTTGCGAAAATCGCAGAAGTGTTTGCGAAAATCGCAGAAATGTTTGCGAAAATCGCAGGAATTTGTTTGAAAATCGCAGAAGTGTTTGCGAAAATTGCAGAAGCTTTTGCGAAAATTGCAGAAGTGTTTGCAAAAATCGCAGAAGTGTTTGCGAAAATCGCAGAAGTGTTTGTGAAAACGCAGAAGTGTTTGCGAAAATCGCAGAAGTGTTTGCGAAAATCGTAAGAGCTTTTGCGAAAATCGCAAAGTATTTTTCGTAAATCGCACAAGTGCTTGCGAAAATCGCAGAAGTGTTTGCGAAAATCGCAGAATTTTTACGAATATCGCAGAAGTGTTTGCGAAAATCGCAGAAGTGTTTGCAAAAATCGCAGAAGTGTTTGCGAAAATCGCAGAAGCGTTTGTGAAAATCGCAGAAGTGTTTGCGAAAATCGCAGAAGTTTTTGCGAAATCGCAGAAGTGTTTGCAAAATCTCAGAGCATTATTTGAAAACCGCAGAAGTGTTTGCGAAAATCGCAGAAGTGTTTGCGAAAATCGCAAAAGTGTTTTTCGAAAATCGCAGAAAATTTGCGAAAATCGCAGAAGTGTTTGCGAAAATCGCAGAAGTGTTTGCGATAACCGCAGAAGTGTTGGCGAAAATCGCAGAAGTGTTTGCGAAAATCGCAGAAGTGTTTGCGAAAATCGCACAAGTGTTTGCGAAAATCGCAGAAGTGTTTGCGAAAATCGCAGAAGTGTTTGCGAAAATCGCAGAAGCTTTTGCGAAAATCGCACAACTGTTTGCGAAAATCGCAGAAGTGTTTGCGAAAATCGCACAAGTGTTTGCGAAAATCGCAGAAGTTGTTGCGAAAATCGCAGAAGTGTTTGTGAAAATCGCAGAAGAGTTGGCGAAAATCGCAGAAGTGTTTGCGATATCGCAGATGTTTTTGCAAAAAGCGCAGAAGTGTTTGCGAAAATCGCAGAAGTGTTTGCGAAAATCCCAGAATTGTTTGCGAAAATCGCAGAAGTGTTTGCGATAATCGCAGAAGTGTTTGCGAAAATCGCAGAAGTGTTTGCGAAAATCGCAGAAGTGTTTGCGAAAATCGCACAAGTGTTTGCGAAAATCGCAGAAGCTTTTGCGAAAATCGCACAAGTGTTTGCGAAAATCGCAGAAGCATTTGCGAAAATCACAGAAGTGTTTGCGAAAATCGCACAAGTTTTTGCGAAACTAGCAGAAGAGTTGGCGAAAATCGCAGAAGTGTTTGCGAAAATCGCAGAAGTGTTGGCGAAATCGCACAAGTTTTTGCGAAACTAGCAGAAGTGTTTGCGAAAATCGCAGAAGTGTTTGCACAAATTGCAAAAGCTTTTGCGAAAATCGCAGAAGTGTTTGCGAAAATCGCAGAAGTGTTTGTGAAATCGCAGAAGCTTTTTGCGGAAATCACAGAAGTGTTTGCGAAAATCGCAGAAGTGTTTGCGAAAATCGCAGAGCTTTCTTTGAAAATCGTAAATGTGTTTGCGAAAATCGCAGATATTTTTGCGAAAATTGCACGAGTGTTTGCGAAAATCGCAGAAGTGTTTGCGAAAATCGCAGAAGTGTTTGCGAAAATCGCAGAATTGTTTGCGAAAATCGCAGAAGCTTTTGCGAAAATCGCATAAGTTTATGTGAAAATCGCAGAAGAGTTGGCGAAAATCGCACAAGCTTTTGCGAAAATCGCAGAAGTGTTTGCGAAAATCGCAGAAGCGTTTGCAAAAATCGCAGAATTGTTTGCGAAAATCGCAGAAGCTTTTGCGAAAATCGCAGAAGTGTTTGCGAAAATCGCAGAGCTTTATTTGAAAATTGCACGAGTGTTTGTGAAAATCGCAGATTTTTATGCGAAAATTGCACGAGTGTTTGCGAAAATCGCAGAAGCTTTTGCAAAAATCGCAGAAGTGTTTGCAAAAATCGCAGAAGCGTTTGCGAAAATCGCAGAATTGATTGCGAGAATCGCAGAAGTGTTTGCGAAAATCGCAGAAGTGTTTGCGAAAATCGCAGAAGAGTTGGCGAAAATCGCAGAAATTTGTTTGAAAATCGCAGAAGTGTTTGCGAAAATCGCAGAAGTGTTTGCAAAAATCGCAGAAGCTTTTGCGAAAATCGCAGAAGTGTTTGCGAAAATCGCAGAAGTGTTTGCAAAAATCGCAGAAGCTTTTGCAAAAATCGCAGAAGCTTTTGCGAAAATCACAGAAGTGTTTGCGAAAATCGCAGAAGCTTTTGCGAAAATCGCAGAAGTGTTTGCGAAAATCGCAGAAGTGTTTGCGAAAATCGCAGAAGTGTTTGCGAAAATCGCAGAAGTGTTTGCGAAAATCGCAGAAACTTTTGCGAAAATCGCAGAAGTGTTTGCGAAAATCGCAGAAACTTTTGCGAAAATCGCAGAAGTGTTTGCGAAAATCGCAGAAGTGTTTGCGAAAATCGCACGAGTGTTTGCGAAAATCGCAGAATTGTTTGCGAAAATCGCAGAAGTTTTGCGAAAAT